>NW_023504435.1:0-10856 GCF_004664715.2 Peromyscus leucopus | reverse complement strand
AAATAAAGAACTGAAACTCGAACAACTTCTAGTGATCTGGTGCTAATCATTTCAGATAAGGGACAATGAACCTGTAGTTCTGATCCCAGGTTTGCTGAAGATGTAGCATAAAAGGATTTGGAAGGTCAAGTCTCCATCTCAGGTTGGGTTCCTAAATTGGGCCCTAGACCTGCCTCCCTGGTGTCTTGCTGTCTTCAGGGCCACTGTTCCTGCTTCAAGTACCACAAATGCTTGAATTAACACATAGACCATTGTGTAGTTAAAAACTACATACTTTAGTCATGCAGTTTAAGTTTCCAGTTCTGTTCCTTACAAGCTCTTTAGTTTCAGAGTAGTTGTTCCAGTCTCTGAGGTGCATTCACAATGCTTATGTTAGGGGATATGGAATTTAAGTAAATGATCTAGTGTTGTGCCTTGCAGATGGCCAAATAGAAAACAAATCATTCTGTTTTCTTTCCTAAGTTGTTGCTATAAATTATACATCCTGTCCACCATGGCAGGGTCTTTAGTTTCCCTGAGCTCATTATGTCTTTGTCTATTAGTGAGATGTACTAATATGCACTCATGCATTCAAATGCCACCTTTTAAGATGTCAGCTTATAAGGAGTTTGATCATTCTGTCAGGGCCTAGAATGGAACTCTATCAGTGTAATCAGATCACTTCCTCTTGTGCACTCACTCTGTCTTTCCCCACATTTAATCTGCCAGTCAATAGATGCTCTTCTTCCCACCCTAGAAGGGTGCTGATCAGAGAGAGAAAACTGCAAATGAGCCCTGACATGGTCAGCTTCTGTCTATCTGATGCCTACCTAGAGAAGTCTTGCCACAGACTGTAAATTGGAAAGAATAATGTGCAATTTACCTGGTTGTTTTCAGGAGGCTGTTCTCAGAATCCATGGTTCAGTAAGGTCCCTGAGATACACTGACACTTGCGGTATACTTTATATGAATAATGCCAAGTCTGAAAGTTCTATGAGACCAGAGACTCACTTAGATCGGCGAAGCTGTGCTGAAACCACAAGGATAAAAATCATCATTAGTTCCCCTTCCATCTCCTTATTTCTTAACACCTTGACTTCCAGTACAAAGAGGAGCTGGTGTTTGTGGTGTGTGTGTGTGTGTGTGTGTGTGTGTGTGTGTGTGTGTGTGTGTGTTGGAGACACTTGCCAGTTGTAAGGGAATCACATGCACACATTAAAGTTTTCAAACTATCTACAGTTTCGAGGTTAAAGATCATTTGAGATCTCTGAATGGTGATACTAAAACTTGCATACAGAAGAACCTTCTGGGGGTGTTGGAGAGACGGCTCAGCACTGACAAGTTGCACTGATCTTGCAGACGACTTTCAATTCCCATTATCCCATGGGGTGGGATAAATAACCACGTTTAATATCAGCTCTGAGGAATCACATGTCCCCTTCTGGCCATCACAGGCAGCAGTGCACATGATGAGTGTGCATGCACACATGCACATACTTGCAAACACACACACACACACACACACACACACAGACAGAGACAGAGAGACAGAGAGAGACAGAGAGACTTTTCTCCCAGCTAATCCCTTTTGAATTTTGAAAAGGTCAATTTGCAAACAGGTTGAGATAGAAATGAGGCAAGAAAGCATTTTTCAGTTGTACCCTGACTATATCAGAAGTTAAGTTCCCTTCTCAGTGAACAAAAAGGCAGAAAGTGTGTTCTCCCAGGAGTGTCAGAAACACAAAGGGCTTTATTCCCCAGTGGTGAGAACAGTAAGGAAGAAAGGAAAATGCTTGGGAAAATGATGTTAAGATAGAAAGAAACACCAAAATGGTGATGTCTTCAGAAACCAACTGTGAGAAAAATGGACTTGAGTCTTGTTTGCCAATGATTGGTCAACGATTCCTTTGTGCTATGCAAAGACAAATTAGAAACAGTGATGTCAAACACAATGTCTCTTTCTATATTCATGGCTCCAGTTTGCTTTGTCATTAATTAAATGAGCAAATTAGGGAATATTCATTTTAAGATACTGCTCCAAAAATAACCCCATAGAATCAGGTCAGAGGACAACAGGAAGCAAAAGGGAAAACGTGAGACTAGAGTAGGACCTACAGCAGCAGCCACTTCATGGGTAAAGCCAGGAGGACCTTCCCTTTCCATGAGGATCTAGCTTAATGTCTAATTTCACTGGCTGCCAACTTAACAACGAGTAGAGATGAGTAAGTATTTGACTAAGAAAAGAGAACCCTGCCATCTTGCTTTCTATCAAGAAAAATCCAACCCAGTAACATGGATGGGTAAAATAAGTTTCAGTAATTTTTTCAGTACAAGAAAATTACCCTAAACTGATCTGGGAAATGATATTCTTCAAATGAACATTTGGGTTCCCTTGTGCCTGTTCTGTGTTCAGAATGAAGGACTGGCTGAGCCGTCTTTTTGAGCCCGTGTTCTGTGCCAGCTCAAAGCATGGCTTTATGGGTAAATGATGCCTTCTTGTAATAACAGGCAGCCCTAGGCCTTCTGCTTTGGTGCTGACCTGCCTTGTGGCTTCCAAATTTATAGGTAGGTGATCTGCTTCTTAGCAGATGTTTGAAGACAAGAATGCCCATGGCTGCAGAGGGAGCACCTTTTATTCTGCCCCATGTATACTTGGCAGTAAAACAATGCAAGATACTTTGCTATTCCTCTGGCTTGCATTTCTTCTAAACCTTAATCCAGGTTGATGGGAATTTGAGGATACCCTGCATGTTTGAAGCAGGGGCACACAAGACAAGAGCCATAAGAAGACCACTGGCCTAGAGAATTGATGGAGGGCAGAGGAGACTGCCTGAGAATCACACACCCTTGCCGTGCCCTGTGCTTTTCTCATCAGCAAATGAAGTCTCTGAGCGATGCTTCTCATTCTGGTACTGGCTACATTTCAGTTGCAGTTTGCTTGCAGAATCTGGAATTCTCTCTCCACTCCCCTTTGGACTGGAGATGAAAGGTTGGTCTCCTGAAGGGGTCATTCACAAAGCAAAGCATTTGACAATGAAAGTTCTCACCCTAACTGCCTTATCTGGACTTTCTGTCTGTTCCCTTATCCTGCTTTCTTCTCAGTTGGCACCTGTTTCCTCGTAGTCCCTTTATACAATCCCATCATCCACAGTGGCTGCTGCCATCTGGAACAGCTTTTCTCTCTCTCTCTCTCTCTCTCTCTCTCTCTCTCTCTCTCTCTCTCTCTCTCTCCCTTTTCAATGAGGATTTTCAGATGGGCCTTTGCCGTCTACCTGTACTTCTCAGTCTGCTCCCCCTCTAATGTTTACAGAACTCTGTCAAACTACTCCTCCCGTCCTGAACTTCACAGACATAGTCCCTGTGTAATATTGAAATAGTTAATTGAGATAGACTATGTGTAATTATTTGGATGACAAATGCCAGCCTTGAGAAATCACTCTGCCTTCTGTCAGTTGTCTATTTCAGCAGACATCTCCATGACAGTATACACCCTATAAGCACATAGATAGCTGTTAAAAGGGATACTATAGTAAGTTTTGAAACATTCTTTAGCTCTGTTTTTGGACCTTGATGAGGAATGTGCATACTGTAAAATAAATGAAAGAAAGAGAATGATGCATCCAATGTGTAACTATGCTTGGGTTATAGTAGAGTATGCATTTTTTTCTTTATATGAACACCTCCTCCATCAGGTTTTATTCAGTGGTATTGAAAATATGTAAATCCTTCTCATTAAAATGTATCCATTAATTTGTTCCTTCCAATGCATTTGTTTATTTTACGTACATATGAGTGGGTACACGTGTGTGTCTGTGCATGCCACGTTGCATGTTGAGGTGAAAGGACAGCTTAGAGTCAGTTCTTCCCTTCCACCATGTGGGCCTGGGGATGGAATTCAGTTCAGGCTTGGTAGCAGGCATCTACTTACCCAGCCATCTCAATGCCCAGGGTCTTAGTTAAAATGGATACTTCTTTCTTTACAAAAAAGAACTCAAAAGATTTTAGGGCCTGACTATAAAAGACAGCATGCACATACATACTTTGGTTGTCCACTGCATTGGTGTGAAAGATAGTGCCTCTGCAACTAGCAAGAACTATAATGATACGTTATTGCAAGTGTTCTAAAAAATCAGAACAAACTAATTTATTGTACTTCTGTCTTCATTATACACCAAGTTGGTGAGTTAAACACAACAAAATTATCTTTTCTTTTTTTAAAGTGTCTACTAAAGATAAAAAGAATATAGTAACAATTAACATGTAGTTCATTACATTAGAAAATCTGATATACATATTTCTATTGCCTGTTAGCTTGTTCTAAGCCTCTTCAACTATTACAAAGAAAGAG
The DNA here is from genome assembly GCF_004664715.2 of Peromyscus leucopus. Taxonomy (NCBI): domain Eukaryota; kingdom Metazoa; phylum Chordata; class Mammalia; order Rodentia; family Cricetidae; genus Peromyscus; species Peromyscus leucopus. The sequence goes on along the minus strand of NW_023504435.1, from coordinate 6,529 downwards.
GAAGGAAAGAAAAAGAGGTTGCTGAAAGGCAAACATTCAGTTCAGTTGATACAACATTACAGTACAGCCAACTAACATCATTCAACAAAGTAGCAAGTTTCGTCTTAGCTTGAGTTCAAAGTCTGTAGACCAGATTGCTACGAAGGATTTAATGCTGCTTCCAAACCATATGTTAGCTTTTGAGAGGACACGGTTCTTTGTAGTGATGGCTTCAGAAGAAGGGGTCAAGCACAGAGGAACCCCCACCTGTCAGTAATCATTTTTTGAGCATTGTAGTTAAGACAGCATTATTGAGTTTAGCACATCAACTAAAATAAAATAATAATAATATAATAATATAATAATCATAATAATGATAAGGATAAAAACCAAACACAAACTGGCAGCTGAGAGCCACTACCAGCCGTGTGAAACCCTTGCGATACGCTATACTAAAAAACTTTGAAATATCCACCCATCCTCTCCACTCTGCCACAAACTAGCAAAGTCAAAAGTACAAAAGTCTTCTTCACCTTGTTATTTTTGCAGAATAAAGCAAAAATGTCGTTGTGCTCCTTACTACCAGAAGCAAAATACCCACTGAGTTACCACATGTAATAGCTTCTGGATGTGTCGACCTGGGTTGGCTTGGTGTCTGCTGAGCCATCCTTATCCTTCTCGTTGTCTCCTTCCCAGAGGTTAATGAGTGGGTACAGCTCGTTCAGTGGGATGGAAGAGTTTTTTGCATATACTTTTTTAGCGAATGGTGGTAATTTTTCCTCTTAAACCTTTTGGCAATGTACACAGCAATGGACGCAGACTGATGACAGCAAACATCGACCCCATCACCGCAGCAAGGGCTGTGCTGGTTTCGTGGTCGGAGATGTCCAGGGTGAAGGCAGCATTTTTGGTTGTGACATTGACACACGACTTTTGAGTCTGCTGGTGGATGTTGGACACCGTGAGACACACTTCGTAATCTGTAGAAGGCTGAAGATGTGTTAGGTTATACTCATGGACATCCACTGGAACCCTGGCTGTGTATGTGATGTGGGGGTTGTCAATCTTCATAGTGGCAGATGACCACTTTAAGTTTGATGTCATGACGTTGGAATTAACTTTCCAGGACACTAAAATCGAATGAGACTCTGTCTGTTTGACATATATTTTCAGCACCTGGGCACCATCTAGAAGGGTTCCATTAACCTTGATGGCTGCCACTCGAGTATCAGCTCCTTGGACATTCTGGGCAACACATGTGTACCTTCCCGAGTCTTCAATCTGTATATTTGCTATTTCCAAGGTGCCCTCATTACTCAGCTTGTATTTATCTGAAAGGGTTTCCACGGTTATCTTATTTCCAATGGGAGTGACCCAGTAAATTTCTGGCTCCGGCTCAGCCATGGCCGACAGTCTAGGAAAACTGTGGTGCCGATGTCCATGTTTAAATGATTTGGGAATGTGTCGTGTGATATCATTGGGAGGCACTGTTCACTGGAGTCCTGGATTAACACCTCTTTCACCTGCTGCCCTCTGTATTCAGGCGGCATGGCACAGAACATGGAGAGGGGCTCCATGAAGCGGATGTTGGTTTTGTTGGAGTTAATCCAGTGGATGACACAGTCACACCGCAAGGGATTGCTGTGGATGCTGATCTCGCGTAGATTGGGAAGAGACTCTACGGTCTTTTGGTAAACGGCATTCAGGGCGTTGTTGTTCAACATCAGGCTTTCTAGAGCCGGGACGCTTCGGAAAGCCAAACGATGGATGTATGACAGTTTGGGTTGTTGGTGGCTTCAAGCTTTGTCAGTTCAGGCAAGTTGTCCAGGGCGTAGCGGTCCACCGAAACCAGCTCTCCCATGTTGTTGATTCCCAGTTCTTTCAACCGAAGCATTTTTAAAGTCCCCTTCTTGGATTTTGTGAATGGGATTTTATTGAGGTCTAAGAATTTCAAATTTGGAACTTTCTGCAGAGCAAGTTGAGGGACTTTGATCAGTTTGTTGTCATAAAAAGACAGGCTCTCGAGGCTGTCTAAGCCTACCAAGGCATTTCCAGGAACATCAGTGAGGTACATTCCTGCCAAAACTAGGCTTCTCAAGTTGGAGAGAGGTCTGAAGTTCATGTCCAGGATTCCAATCACAGGGTTTTCCCCAATCATGAGAATTTCCAGGTTGGGTGTAGAATCAAACCAACGGCTGTCAATCACTTTCAATTTATTGAATTCAGGTGCAGCCTTAAGAGATTTTTTAAGCCAGAAAAGCATTAGCTGAGATGGTACTGATCTGGTTATGGTTGATGTAGAGTTCTTGAAGGTTGCTGAGGTCTTGCAGACAGTAATCTGTCATCTCCGAGATCTGATTTTCCTCTAGATGCAGGGTCGTGAGCTGGGTCAAGTTGGCCAGTCCTACCTCTTTGATGTTTGTAAAGTTGTTCTGGGAGAAATCAAGCTCAGTCAGGTTGAAGAGCTGCTGAAGCTCATCTACGGTTTTGGCGATGTTATTGCTCTGTAGGAGAAGCACTTGTGTGTCACTAGAAAGGTTGTCAGGGATCCTTGTTAGACGGAGGTCATTACAATCAACAGTGGTGGCTTCTCTGTATGTGGACTGTGGGGTAAACAAGGCGAATTTCACACACGCAAAGCTGGGGACACTCACTATTCAGTATGGAAGACTCAGTTAATGAAGTCATCAGCAAGCCCAGCACCATTCGGCAAACTGCTATCCCAATGCTCAATCTGGCCATGGTGGCTTGAGGAACACACTCAGTTCCTGATCAGGATCTGAACACTGTTTAGTGGCGAGTAGAACAGCAAGCAGATAGTGTAAACATTCAAGCGAGTCTCAGTTGAACAGAATTCCAGAGTTGGAAAGGATGGTTTTCGGAACTTCCCAAGAGGCACGAAGCAATCTGAAATCCTTTAACCATGTCACTCAATTCCAGGCATGTGCACAGGTCCGTGTTGGAGCTACTTCGGCCAAGTCTGGAGACGTGTCTGAAAATTAAATCAGGAAAGACATTATGCTTATTCAGTAGACTCTTTTGTTTACTACATGGGCATAGTCACTCATATAGCTGAAAAAAAAATGTGTTTAAAATGCATTAGGAGTATCTAAGTAGACTTAGGATACTCTTTTTATCGCCCACTTACTACACTGATACTACTTAGAATTCCTTTAGCTTTATAATTAGAACTGCACATAGTCCATCATTAAATACACAGGCATACTTTAGAAAATCCTAAAGATGACATTCATTCAAAAACAAAATTACTTTAGAAACTGCACATTTATGCTTCTAAAAAGTTGAATGGTCAGTCTTAGTAAAAGTCAAACATGGATAGTAGTTCATGAAAGACTCAGCACATCCTAAATTATCTATGGTATTTACATTAATACCATTTGTTTTCAAGGATTCTTTCTTTTCCAAATGCTACATTCTGTAGATATTTTCAGCCAGAGTGTTTCAAGATCAATTGCTTTTATGCAAGAGGTCAATTTCATAAAAGTATGGGAGGAAAATGGCAACTCTTCCTATATTCTAATAGTCATATGATCACTGCTGAATAAAGTAATGACTACTCTGCCTCACCAAAAATCTTCATTAAAAACACAAATATATTCAATACCTACATGTGAAAATATGTCTCAGGCAAGAAACAGAGGTGTGTGGTAGAACACTGGTCTATATGAACAAGACTCTAATTTCAATCCTAGCACCAAAAAGAAAATGTGTCTATAATTAACATCTATGTTTCATTACATTCCTTTGAATATTACTGGCTACTTAACAGCCACAGACCATGGATCTGGTGTATCATCTCTCAACTTCTTCAAGTTAGAAACTAGGGTTGCTCATAAAGTATTATTGAAGAATTGACTCTACGTTAAAAAACAAAACACAGGAATCTATATAAAAACTCTGTGCAGTGTTTGGCACATATTAGATGCTCATAAAAGTTGTATTTGCCATCTCTGTTTATGTTACTGTGTTTCTACATATTGTGGTCTTAGCTCAAATAGTAGTTCTCAGAAGGCACATAGCTGATGCTATTGACTTAAGTATTGGTTTTAACAAGATACCAGATAGAAAAAAGGGTAACATGCATGTCTTGCCAACTTATATAATAGTTACCGGTTCTAGTATTCTGAATTCCAACCAGGTATAAAAAGCCATTATACAGCTAACTGGCATTAATCTTGCTTTCCTAAGAACAGACTGGCCACTTGATAATTACACTTAAGTATAATTATATATTTCCTTATATTTTTCTGTCATAATGCACTTCATCTTTGAAGAACTTCAGTGACTGGTATTTTCTAGAAACATTCATTAAGAACAGTGTACATAACTCCAATGTTCAGAACATAGCAAGCTCCCACTTCAGGTCAGCACTTTGTGTTATCTTTTTACTTTGTAAATCATATGCTTGCTGCTGATCAAAAGCCATAATAATACAGCCAGTACAAACAGTTGAGTCATATTTTAGTAGAAACTTTAAAAGCCCTAAAACTTTTTTGTTGTTTTATTAAGTATGCAACTCTTGTTACTAGTCTCACAAAATAAAATCATACCATTCAGATTGTGACAAGTCTGAGGTGAAATGAATTTGTGTGGCTTTGATGCTAGAAGTTTGCTGGTCTGTGGGAAAAAACATTTGGTATTGTTTCTGCCCTCACCACTGAATCTGGTTACTTTGCCATTTGTTATGTGTTGAAAAATGTTCAATAGTATCAAACTACCTGATTTTGATGTTTATCAGTAAATTCTAAAACAGGCAAACATGCAGAGAATAATATTTTGCAAATAGTTAACTTCACCAGTTTATCCTATGTTTGTTTCTGTTTAGATCAAGTTCAAAATAATTTCAAGGGAATTACAAACTTAAAAAAATTCTGCAGAGTTTATTCCTAAATCTTAATTCATAATAGAAAGCCAAGGTATAAACCTACCTTTCGGAACTCTGGGATGGTATTAGAGCAAACTTTATGTTTCTATTGAATTTAAAGAAACATATTAGGAAGCAAAGTATGCATTAAATGTGCTTGAGAAACTCCACTAACAGTGTATTACTATTGAAAGGATAACTTTAGTTGGTCTATAGTCTCCCTGGTGTTATGAGAAATATATCATTTATCTTAAACTACAGGATGAGATAATTATATTCAAGAGCTCAAATTTGTCTTTGCATATACATTGCCTTAACCAAATGACCAACCATGAACCTCAGAAAACAGAAGGTCAGATTTCATATCAAATATGTCTCCCAGCCCTGAATGTGGCTCTTTTGGAAGCAGACAAATGAAACTTCTAGAATACAAAGGATGAATGTAAGACATAGGTTCCAGTGGAACACTGAACTCAGAAATCATTTCTAACAAGGTCTACACAGCTGGAAAGGCACAGATAACACTGGCAGAACTGGACAGCCACATGGGAAGAATTAGCCCGTGACCTTAGCTGATATTGTCGACAAAAAATAACTCAAATTATAAGGAAGGCCTAAGTGTAGCACACAAAATAATAGAATTCCAAGAAAAAGGAAAGAGGGTAAGTTTCAGTTTTGGGTTTCACAGTTATTCCTTGGACTTGACACCAAAAGGTCTGGTACAAAAGCAAAAATAGACAAGTAGGATGATTTCACACGTACAGCCTTCTGTGCATGAAAGAAATCAACAAAATACAAAGGCAGCCTAAAGAATGGGAGAACACATTCTGAAGCCATCTATTGGGAAGAGGATTAAAAATCAGGACTAGTAAGTCCAACAACTGAACAACAGCAGTAACAATGAAACAAAACAAAACAAAAACATAACCTAACTAAAGCAATGTTCTTCAAGAAAATATCCAAAGGACCAACAAGCAATGGGGAAAAAAAAACACCTTAACATCACTGATCATAAGATACATATGGATTATATTTGAGAGTATATGTTATACATTTTGATATGATATGAGATAACTCATTATCATCATTAGGATAATCTCTGTCACAAAGCAGAAAATAAGAAGCGGTGGTAAATGTAGAGAAATTGAAAGCCTTATGCATCGGTGAGGATGTATAATAGAATGGTCATTGTAGAAAACAATGTAGGAGGTTCTCAACAAAGGATAAACACAATGTGAAATTCTCAAGAGTACAATTGGCTTTCAGTATCTATGGGTTCCACATCACTGACTCAACCAACCTTGGGTGGAAAGTATTCAGGGAAAAAAAAATGTGTCTGTATTGAAGTACAGAAGCTTGATGTTATTACATAAAATTACCTATTATTTACATAGAATTTAAACCAAACTGGGTATTATAAGTAATCTAGAGATGATTAAAGTACTCCTCACAGGAAGGTATGTACAAAAATTACAGGCAAATATGCCATCCTTTTTATTAAACATTTTATGCATATATTTTGGTATGTGGGGCGCTGGTATCCTCTGAATCATTCTCCTAAGGATGGTGGATGAATATACATGTAAGTTACTGATCATCTTTTGCTTGTTGTTATTAACTTGACACAAAATTGAGTAATTTGGGAAGAAGAACCCATAACTGAGA
>NW_023504434.1:0-1028 GCF_004664715.2 Peromyscus leucopus | reverse complement strand
ACAGTCCTTGTTTGCACTAATCATGCTTTTTCTCTGTGTGTCTTTTCTGTGTCCGGGGGGCGTTGGTGGACAGCCTGTAGGTAGACCCCTGAGAGTGGAAATTACCTAGAGTCGCTCCCATATACAGGAAGCTATGATGAAGTTGGGAATAGATGAGTGAATCATGAAGGAAAGAAACAACTTTGGAGTGATTTGACTTTTATGGAAAGGCTAGCCAGGACTAGAAAGCCTTGGTGCCTTTATAGTAAGGAAGAAAGACAGCAGATCATAGAAAATATGAAGCCAGATCTAAGGTATTGGTATAGAAGGGTATATGACAACTGGAAGGATAAGTGGATATACAGGAATGAGAAAAAATAAATTAAATTATACAAAAAGTATATAGAGGTTGAGTTAAACCTTGGCTGGTAAGAATCTGGTTCCCACAGATGTGGTCATTGGCGAGAGACAGATTTCACAAAATTCTGAGATCATGCCCTTAAGCAACAACCGCAATGAACTCCAAGCTGCGGAAGTGATACACAGAAATAGAGACTGATGTACTTTGTTATTGTCTCTTGAACTACACAGAAATAGATACTGATGTATTTTGTTATTGTTTTTTGCTGATTCTAAGTAATTTTAAAAGTTAACAATCTGATGTAACCCCCTGCCAAGTTCCTTGAATGTAAAAGAATATAAGCACTGATTTTGCAGAAGTAAATCTGCAGCAGCACATCAACACATTGTGTGTCTGTCTGTCATTTTCCTCGCCGATTCCTGACTTCTCCTCGAGCCTTCTCCCTCGTTTTCCCACAATGGTGGTCTCCCTCTGGGTGGTCTGCGGCAGGTGGTGCCCGAACAGGGACCTGAAGGACAGGTAATCTTTTCTTCTCTCTTCCTCAGAATTCAGGTACGGTTCTTACCAGGGAGTTGCAGTCCTGCCGGTAAAGGATCACCGGTTAAGAGTAAGTAATCAAGGAATCATGGGGCATGCATTGACTAAGAATGAGAAAATGTTGGTTACTATGATACAGCGCATTTTAGCC
>NW_023504433.1:0-1005 GCF_004664715.2 Peromyscus leucopus | reverse complement strand
GTGTGGGGTGACAAAAACTTGTATGTCCTGGAAAGAAGAGCAAGATGGAGAAAAGGAGAGCAACAGACTCGGGAATGCAAAGGAACTCCACAGTGGGATAATGGACAGAAGAAACAAAGCCACCTACAGAGAAAGCAGTGGCTTCTGATTGGACAGCACAGAAAGTGAAACTCAGCCTGCTCTGGAGCACACAGCTGAGCTCAGACTTGGTGATCATGGCCTACTTTCCCTTCCCCTTCAGAGATCTCACAGCAATTACCACCAAACACTCCCAGGGCATTTTCTTCTAGTAGCCCTTAGCACTCTATAACATTTGCAAAATTCAAGGCTGATGGATGTGGGATGGAACTGGGGAAGGGGTGTTTATAAACAAGAATGAATCCTGGAGAAGTAGCCTCTCTCAAGGTACTGCTTTCCTAATCTAGCCTAAATTCTAGGAACTACCTTCGCTTAGATCACTAATAATGCAACAGTTCAGTACTGGTGGGGCAGATCATCTTCACACCTACGTCTCTCACCTCCAGAATGATGGATTCTCCACCTCAGAGTGCTAGACACCTTCACTGCCTTGGCCATCCCCTATAAAGGGCCACTACCTTGCTTCCTCCCAGAGCACAGCTTAATACCTCCATCCTGTCTTCCCCCCTGAGGTAGTTCCCCAAGGCAGGCTGCACATCCCTGCCAGTTGCTTCTCTCAGGAAAATAGAAGAGCATGCTGCTAAGGAGAGAGACAGAGACAGAGAGAGAGAGCATTCACAGTGTAAGGATTATGTCCTTAATTACGTCACCAGCCTGCAATGGTGTCCCAGCCTAAAAAGCAGGCATGCCCTCTGTGCATTCTCTCTTTTCCACACTCTCTCTCCTTCCATGATCCCCCCCTTTGCGCAGTCCCTCTCTCTCTCTCTCTCTCTCTCTCTCTCTCTCTCTCTCTCTCTCTCTCCTCCCTCTCTCCCTCTCTCTCCTCTCTCTCCTCTCTCCCTCTCTCTCTCTCTCTCTCCCAATAAA
>NW_023504432.1:0-5806 GCF_004664715.2 Peromyscus leucopus | reverse complement strand
TTTCTCAAAAGCAGAGTGTTTTTCTCGTAAGGAAAACTAGGGTTCATTTCCCCTTCATAAATGGATTTGAATCAAATTCAGTTTCCACTTGTAGCAGCAACAGTGAGTTTGGTCTAAGGACAGGCATTCTTGTGCTTCCCTTGTCATACACAGTGCAAATAGCACTCACATCTCTTCACAGCAAGTACAGTGTATTGGACTGAAGACTAGCTCCTGTTTCAGTCAGTTTCCTATGCTGAGTTGAATTTGAATTGGCCTAAGTGTGTAGGAATCATAGTTCTTGTGCTCTGAGCAAGCTCGTTCTTTTCACCCTATAGGAAACAAGGTAGTGTACAAGAGTGCCCCTTTCTCCAAATCAGAGTGTTTTTTGTGTAAGGCAAACTAGAGTTCAAATCCCCTTCCTAAATTTTTTTGAATCCATTTCAGTTTCCAGTTCTATTAGCACAGTGAATTTGGGCTAATGTCAGGCACTCTTGTGCTTCCCTTGCAATAAACAGTGCAAATAACACTCGTGTCTGTTCTCTGCGAGTATAGTGTATTGGACTGAAGAAGAGCTCTGTTTCAGTCAGTTTCCAATGCTGAGTTGAACTCGATATGGCCCATGTGTGTAGGAAGCACAGTTCTTCTGTTCTGGACCAGCTCACTGTTCTAGCCCTATAATAAACACAATGGAATACAATGGTGCCCATTTCTGAAAAGCAGAGTGTTTTTCTTGAAAGGGAAACTAGGGTTCAATTCCTCTTCCTAAAAGTAGTTGAATCCAATTCAGTTTCCACACTAGCACGAACAGTGAGTTTGGGCTAAGGACAGGCACTCTTGTGCTTCCCTTGTCATACACAGTGCAAATAGCACTCCCGTTTGTTCCCAGCAAGTACAGTGTATTGGACTGAAGACTAGCTCCTGTTTAGTCACTTTCCTATGCTGAGTTGAACTCGCTATGGCCCGTGAGTGTAGGAAGTACAGTTTATGTGTTCTTAGCCAACTTTCTGTTCTGGCCCTATATTAAACACAGTGGTATACAAGAGTGTCCCTTTCTCCAAAGCACAGTGTTTTTCTTGTAAGGCAAACTAGGGTTCAATTCCTCTTCCTAAACAGAGTTGAATCCAATTCAGTTTCCAGTTCTAGCAACAACAGTTAGTTTCGGCTAAGGAAAGGCACTCTTGTGCTTCCCTTGTCATACAGAGTGCAAATAGCACTTGTGTGTGTTCTCTGCGAATACAGTGTATTGGACTGAAGAGGAGATCCTGTTTCAGTCAGTTTCCTATGCTGAGTTGAAGTCGATATTGCCTGACTGTGTAGGCAAAACTGTTCTTGTGTTCGGAGGCAACCCACTGTTCTAGTCCTATATAAACACAGTGTAATACAATGGTGCCCATTTCTCCAAAGCAGAGTGTTTTTCTTGTAAAGCAAACTAGAGTTCAATTACCCTTCTTAAATGGAGTTGAATCAAATTCAGTTTCCAGTTCTAGTAGCAAGAGTTAGTTTGGGCTAATGAAAGTCACTCTTGTGCTTCTCTTGACATAAACAGTACAAATAGCTCTCGTCTTTTTTTCCAGGGAGTACAGTGTATTGGACTGAAGAGGAGCTCCTGTTTTAGTCAGTTTCCTATGCTGAGTTGACCTCGATATGGCCCGTGTGTGTAGGATGCACAGGTCTTGTGGTCTGAGCATGTTCACTGTTCTGGCCCTATATTAAACACAGTGGATTACAAGAGTGCCCCTTTCTCCAAAGCAGAGTGTTTTCTTGAAAGGCAAACTAGGTTCAATTCCTCTTGCTAAACGGAGTTGAATGCAATTCAGTTTCCACTGCTAGCACCAACAGTGAGTTTGGGCTAAGGACAGGCACTCTTGTGATTCCCTTGCCATAACAGTAAAAGTAGCAATAGAGTCTGTTCCCAGCGTGTACTGTGTATTGGACTGAAGAGGAGCTCCTGTTTCAGTCAGTTTCCTATTCTGAGTTGAAGTCGAATTGGGCCGTCTGTGTAGGAAGCACAGTTCCTGTGGTCTGAGCATGCTCACTGTTCTGGCCCTCTATTCAACTCAGTGGAATACAAGAGTACCCCTAACTCTAAAGCAGACTGATTTTCTTGTAAGGCAAATTAGGGTTCAATTATCCTTCTTAAATGGAGTTGAATCCAATTCAGTTTCCAGTTCTAGTATCAACAGTGAGTTTGGCCCAAGGACAGGCACTCTTGTGCTTCTCTTGCCATAAACAGTGCAAATAGCACTCATGTCTGTTCCCATCGAGTACAGTGTATTGGACTGAAGAGGAGCTCTGTTTCAGTTAGTTTCCAATGCTGCATTGAACTCGATATGGCCCATGTGTGTAGGAAGCACAGTTCTTCTGTTCTGAACCAGCTTTCTGTTCTGGTCCTATATTAAACACAGTGGAATACAAGAGTGCCCCTTTCTCCAAATCAGAGTGTTTTTCTTGTAAGGCAAACTAGGGGTCAATTCCCCTTCCTAAACGTATTTGAATCCATTTCAGTTTCCAGTTCTATTAGCACAGTGAGTATGGGCTAAGGTCACGCACTCTAGTGCTGCCCTTGCACTAAACACTGCAAATAGCACTCGTGTCTGTTCCCTGCGAGCATAGTGTATTGGACTGAAGAGGAGCTCTCTTTCAGTTAGTTTCCAATGCTGAGTTGAACTCGATATGGCCCGTGTGTGTAGGAAGCTCAGTTCTTTGTTCTAAACCAGCTCACTGTTGTGGTCCTATATTAACACAGTGTAATACATGAGTGCCCCTATCTCCAAAGCAGAGTGTTTTTCTTGTAAGACAAACTAGGGATCAATTACCGCTCCTAAACGGAGTTGAATCCAATTCAGTTTATAGTTCTAGTAGCAACAGTGAGTTTGGGCTAAGGACAGGAACTCTTGTGGTTCCTTGAATTACACAGAGCAAATAACAATCGAGTCTGTTTCCAGTTAGTACAGTGTATTGGATTGAAGAGGAGCAACTGTTTTAGTCAGATTTCTAGGCTGAGTTGAACCCTATATGGCCCGAGTGTTTAGGAAGCACAGTTTTTGGGTTCTGAGCATGCTCACGCTTCTGTCCCTATAGGAAACATAGAAGAGTACAAGAGTGCCAACTTCTCCAAAGAGGAGAGTTTTTCTTGTAAGGCAAACTAGGGTTCAATTCGCCTTGCTAAACAGAGTTGAATCAAATTCAGTTTCCATTTCTAGCAGCAACAGTGAGTTTTGTCTAAGGACAGACACTCTTGTGCTTCCCTTGTCATACATAGTGCAAATAGCACTCCCGTCTGTTCCCAGCTAGTACAGTGTATTGGACTTAAGACTAGCTCCTGTTTTAGTCACTTTCCTATGCTGAGTTGAACTCGCCATGGCCCATGAGTGTAGGAAGTACAGTTTATGTGTTCTGAGCCAACTCACTGTTCTGGCCCTATATTAAACACAGTGGAATACAAGAGTGCCCCTTTCTCCAAAGCAGGGTGTTTTTTTGTAAGGCAAACTACGGTTCAATTCCTCTTCCTAAACGGAGTTGAATCCAATTCAGTTTCCAGTTCTAGCAACAACTGTTAGTTTCGGCTAAGGAAAGGCACTCTTGTGCTTCTCTTGCCATAAACAGTGCAAATAGGACTCGAGTCTGTTCCCAGGAAATACAGTGTATTGGACTGAAGAGGAGCTCCTGTTTCATTCAGTATCCTATGCTAAGATGAAGTCAGTATGGCGTGAGTGTGTAAGAAAAACGGTTCTTGTGTTCTGAGTCAACTCACTGTGCTGGCCCTATATTAATCACAGTGGAATACAAGAGTCACCCTTTCCCAAATCAGAGTGTTTTTCGTGTAAGGCAAACTAGGGTTCAAATCCCCTTTCCTAAACAGAGTTGAATCCAATTCTGGTTCCAGTTCTAGCAGCAACAGTGAGTTTGGGACAAGTACAGGCACTCTTGTTCTTCCCTTGCCATAAATAGTACAAATAGCACTCGCGTCTGTTCCCAGCCAGTACAATGTATTGAAATAAAGAGGAGCTCCTGTTTCAGTCAGTTTCCTATGCTGAGTTGAAGTCAATATTGCCTGAGGGTGTAGGAACAACAGTTCTTGTGTTGTGAGCCAACTCACTGTTCTGGCCCTATATTAAACATAGTGGAATACAAGGGTGCTTTAACTCTACAGCAGAGTGTTTTTCTTTTAAGGCAAACTAGAGTTCAGTTACCCTTCTTAAATTGTGTTGAATCCAATTCAGTTTATAGTTCTAGTAGCAACAGTGAGTTTGGGCCAAGTACAGGCACTCTTGTGCTTCCTTGAAATACACAGTGCAAATAGCACTCATGTATGTTCATAGGGAGTACAGTATATTGGACTGAAGAAGAGCTCCTGTTTTAGTCAGTTTCCTATGCTGAGTTGGACTCAATATGGCCTGAGTGTGTAGGAAGCACGGTTCTTGTGTTCTGAGCATGCTCACGATTCTGTCTTTATATTAAACACAGTGGAATACAAGAGTGCCCTTTTCTCGAAAGCAGAGTATTTTTATTGTAAGGCAAACTAGGGTTCAATTCCTCTTCCTAATCAAAGTTGAATCCAATTCAGTTTCCAATTCTAATAGCAACAGTGAGTTTGGGCTAAGGGCAAGCACTCTTGAGATTCATTGCCATACACAGTGCAAATAGCACTGGTGTCTGTTTCCAGCTAGTACTGTGTATTGGACTGAAGAGGAGTTCCTGTTTTATTCCATTTCCTATGGTGAGTTGAACCCGATATGGCCCGAGTGTTTAAGAAGCACAGTTGTTGTGTTCTGAGCATGATCCCTGTTCTAGGCCTACAGGAAACAAATTAGAATACAATAATGCCCCTTCCAAAAGCAGAGCATTTTTCAGGTAAGGCAATCTAGGGTTCAATTTTCCTTCCTAAATGGAGTTAAATCCAATTCAGTTTCCAGTTCTAGCACTAAGAGTGAGTTTGGGCTAATGACAGGCACTCTTTTGTTTCCCATGCCATAAACAATACACATAACACTTGCGTCTTTTCACAGCGAGTACAGTGTATTGGAATGAAGAAGAGCTCCTGTTTTAGTCAGTTTCCTATGCTGAGTTGAACTCGATTTGTCCCGTGTATGTAGGAAGCACAGTTCTTGTGTTCTGAGCATGCTCACTGTTTTGGCCCTATATTAAACACAGTGGAATACGGGAGTGCCCCTAACTCTAAAGCAGAATGTTTTTCTAATAAAGCAAACTAGGGTTCAATTCCCCTTCCTAAATGGAGTTGAAGCCAATAAAGTTTCCAGTTCTAGTAGCAACAGTGAGTTTGGGCTAAGGACAGGCTCTCTTGTGCTTTGTTGCCATACACAGTGCAAATAGCACTCATGTCTGTTTCCAGCGAAGACAGTATATTGGACTGAAGGGGAGCTCATGCTTCAGTCAGTTTCCAATGCTGAGTTAAACTCGATATGTCCTGTGTATAGGAAGCACAGTTCTTTTGTTCTGAACCAGCTCACTGTTCTGGCCCTATATTAAACACAGTGGAATACAAGAGTTCCCCTTTCTCCAAAACTGAGTGTTTTTCTTGTAAGGCAAATTAACATTCAATTCCCCTTATTAAATGGAGTTGAATCAAATTCAGTTTCCAGTTCTAGCAGCAACAGTGAGTTTTGGCTAAGGACAGGCACTCTTGTGTTTCATTGCAATACACAGTGCAAAATGCACTTTCGTTTGTTCCCAGTGAGTACAGGGTATTGGACTGAAGAGGAGCTCCTGTTTTAGTCAGTTTCCTATGCTGAGTTGAACTCCATATGGCCCGAGTGTGTAGGAAGCACAGTTCCTGTGTTCTGAGCCAACTCACTCTTCTGGC
>NW_023504431.1:0-28708 GCF_004664715.2 Peromyscus leucopus | reverse complement strand
GTATCATAGATTCAAATGGTGCACATACATTTATGCAGGTGAATACTCATATACCCAAAATAAAAATAAACATATCTTTAAAAACGTCCTCCTTTTAGGAAAATGTGTCAGCTCAGATCCAGAGCCAAGAGGTAACTGGAGTTCCTAGTGGACACTGTTGTTAAGATGAGTGTCTCTTTTGTGCTCATGCTATTGTTTTTTTTTTTTTTGCTAAATCATTTATTTCTTTTTGATATATAGTACTTTCATTTTTTCTATTAAAATCTTGATCTTAAATTTGCATGAGAGAATTTTTAAATTTTTCATTTTTTCCCTTTTGTTGGAAATGGATTTTTTTCATACAATATTCCTAATTATTGTTTCTCCTCCCCTTGATCCTGACAGTTCCTCCCAACCTCCCATCTCATTTGGATCCATTCTGTCTGTCTCCCGCTAGAAAAAAATTTCTGAAAGATAACAACCAAACATGACAAAAGAAATATAAGATATAGAAAAACCATCATATCAAACTATTTCTTTAAAAAATCTTTCTTTTTTGATATTATAATAAGGACATCATTTCTCACACCTGTTTCTCAATGAAAACCCTCCTCTATACCCATAAACCTTTCCTTGCTCTCTTTCAAAACATGGCTCCTTTTCTCATTAACTGGAGTATGTGTGTGTGTGTGTGTGTGTGTGTGTGTGTGTGTGTGTGTGTGTGTGTTGTGTGAGTGTGTGTGTGTGTGTGTGTGTGTGTGTGTGTGTGTGTGTGTGTTCCAAATCAAATAAATAGAACCTGGTCAGTTATACATAATATTACTTTTATGCGTTATATGTATACGTGTTCAGGGCTGAGCATTGGTATTGCATAAAAAATTGTGCTCTTTTTCTGAGAAGTGTTTCTTCCATTTTTCATTAGTTCTTACTGGATTAATCCATGTACTATAAAAGTCTAAATGAAACACACCTGCCCCATCTCGCCATGCAGTATCTGTTTCCCATTCTCAGAATCAGTGATCTGACTAGAAGCCTGTGTGCTTTCTAACCTTTCATTCTTCGGAATGTCTGTATGTAGATGAGAAGTAATGCCCTGGGCTCTCTGTGGTAGTCACTACAGGGTCCTGATCTCTGCAGTTTTGACCTATTGAAGGCAGATACTGGGATGTTGCAAGTTAGGGATTACCAAGTGCTCGAGCTATAGAAGGTCTCTTCATCTCCATGGACAGCCTCATCACTTATCTCTGTGCCTTGGTTTATTCTTTCACAGAGTAGCACACAAACAAATAAATGTACTGCATATGATAAGCTTTGAACATATATACTTTATAAAGGTCAAGTGTGTATCCTAATATGGTAATTAAACAGCTTGTCCCTGTAGATTGGACTGAGCAATTGGGATACCTATCTTGGGGAAAAACAGATTTAGATGTAGCCTGTTGTACACCATTCCAGACTAACTACAGTCATCATAGCTGAATCCAGTGCACATGGACAAATACCTCCACTATTTATTTTAACTTAGAGACCCACTTTTTAAAAAATACGGTCCAAATGCTTCCCAATAGCTGGCATAGATCACAGTGGCTGGTTAGATATAAGGATACCAAGTATTTACACAATTCATTTCTAAAACGTGTCTTAGGAAAAAGATTCCATAATACATACCTCGTCTTCTGTTTCTGCAATTCACCTGAAATGTAAAGGAAAGAAAACAGTATGTGGCTTAGGTCATGATGAGTTCTGTTTGCATGGGTTCTTGAAACACATATCAACATGGTATAATGCCAATCAAAGTGGGAAAGAGTCTTCAAATAAAAGACTCTGCTTTAGTATATATGATGGTGTCACAAAAGAACTGGGGTTCTTCACTTGTACCACTTCCCACTTTTGCTGGTTCACACACCAGATCAGGAGGCACTATCTGTTTGGTCTCTGCTGCGTGTTCCCTAAGCCACACTGCAACATGCTGGAGCATCTTTATGATCCTGCTATGAAATTAATCCTGCCACAATGTAGCCTCAATTATTTACACTAATGCTCATGTGTTAAAAGGCTAAACACCTGCAATCCCACACTAGACATAGGAAGCTTGCTCCATATGACTGTTGTGGAACATACTGCATGGAAATTGAGGGGATCTGAAGTGCCTGACAACTTCTAAACCAAAACTTTAAGTTTTATCTAAAGAGAACCTTTTTTCTCCAGAAGAAAAGGCCTGCTCACAAGACTGATAATTAACACTGGATGCTTTGATGCTCTATTCAGTTTGGACCAGGCTGGTACAATTCTTCTTCTCCCCTTCCAAACTAACTCTCTAATACCCATGATGCCTGCTCAGTTTTGTTGTTCAGTGTGATATCCTCTGAAACATAAGATCACTAAAGTAACCTTTCTATTTTAGAGAGAAAAAGGCACTCTTACCTCCAAGGACGTTTCTTGTATCAATACATGGCCATCTGGTCTAAGTGTGTTGTCATCATTTTTCGGTATAACTACGGGGACAGAAAGTCATGAGCTTGCAGACTGTCAGCTCTTGGTCCTGCTTCCTACCTATGTAGCATCTTTGCTTGATGTGGGTAAAAGTGCATGGACTTAGTACATGTGACTAGACCTACTGAATAGGATGGTTGGGCAGCTGCTGAACCGTCTTCCCTTGAAGGAAATTAAAGCAGAGAAAGACCAGGAGAGATATGAGTAAGAGATTTATTGCATTTCCAGACAGTGGACACCCAAAGCAACATAAAATAACCTGTCTTTGATTGTGTATTGTTAAATTAACATTTTCACATGTATTCTGTTTGGAGGGCCACTTGTGAGGTCTCATTTTGGGTGTGGAGGTCAGTGGATAGCTTGTGGGATCTGTTCCTCCCTTTTGCCAGGTGTGTTCTGAGTTTCTAATCCAGGTCATTGGGCTTAGAGAAGGCATCGATATCCTTGGAAAGAAGAATTTTATCCTTCCCCATGACCAAACTTGTGTTTAAACTTTAGTGTTTGTGTTTACAATTTTTATCATTCCAATTTCAGGTAAGAGTTGACAGATGAGGACTGGCAGGAATACAATCTTTTATGTAGTAAAAGTCTCACATGAAATTCTCAACTTGGAAAGAAGAGAATCACTATGAAGGAAGCAGCTGTATAGGATGTCAGCATTTTACTCCAAGATCAAAAAACATAAAGAAATTTG
Source organism: Peromyscus leucopus (assembly GCF_004664715.2). Lineage (NCBI taxonomy): Eukaryota > Metazoa > Chordata > Mammalia > Rodentia > Cricetidae > Peromyscus > Peromyscus leucopus. The sequence continues at coordinate 25,542 of NW_023504431.1, read as the reverse complement.
CACGGACTAGGAAGAGAATCACAAGCTAAGAGCAGAACTAGAAATACAAAAGAAACTCCAGGACTTAGAAGATGTGTAACGATAGAATGTTGGCAGATAAATGCCTAGTGATATATGAGAGTGCTTTCATTAGCCACTCTCAAGAAAAAAACCCATGAACTACTAGGAGAAGCAAAGACCATTTTGAAAGATGAAATAGGCAATTTTGAATCCAGAGTGACATCCATTCAGCAGGTGTTAGCACATTTGAAAGTTCAGTTGGATGCAAAATTATCCTTCAACATAACCAGTGAGGCTGATGAAAAGGAATCATATCAGCATACATTTAAAATATTTGTCTATCTTCTATGGAGCTGTGGGTTGTAGTTTAGTTAACTTTGCTTTACTTCTGGTATCTACTAATGAGTGAGTAAATACCAGAGATGCTAGATAACAAGGAGGACCCTAAAAAGGACTTGAGGAATGCCCTCAGAAGGGGAAATAGGTGAGAACTCCTGAGAAACCTGGGGGTTAGGCTGGGACAATGGAAAGTAGGGATATGGGATCGGGGCATGGGGAAATGGGACAGTTGAGCAGGGGATGGGATGGGCAGCTTTGGAGAGCAATGAAAGAGATAACTTGATAGAGGAAGACATCATGGGGATAGGGAGAAACCTGGTCAGGGACGTTCTCAGGAATCCACAGGCATGACCCTGCTTAGATTATTAGCAGTGGTGGAAAGGTTGCCTGAGCTAGCCTACCCTGGTGATCAGATTGGTGAATACCCTAACTGTCATCACAGAGCCTTCATCTAGTAACTGATGGAAACAGATGCAGAGAGCCATGGCCAAGCATGTTCAGTCGAAGAGAGGGAAGAGTAATTCTATGAGCAAGGGGCATCAAGACCATGATGGGAAGACTTACAGATACAACTAAACTAAGCTGGTGGGCACTCATGAACTTTGGACCCACAGCTGTGGATCCTGCATGGGAATGGACTGGGCCTTTGCTTGGGCAAGACAGTTGTGTAGCTTGGTGTGTTTCATGGCACCCTGACAGTGGGAATAGGATCTATCCCTGGAGCATGAACTGGCTTTTGGTGCCCATTGCCCATGGTAGGGACACCTTGCACAGCCTTGATGAAAGGGGAGAGGTGTGGATCTGCCTCAGCTGAATGTTCTGGGCTTTGCTGACTCTCCATGGGAGGCCATACATTTTTGATGGAGGGGATGAGGGGTAGGCTGGGGGAAAAGACTGGAGAGGGAGGAATGAGGGACAAATTTGTGGTTGGTATGTGAAATGAATAAATAGATTCCTAAAAAGATGTTTGTCTAGCACACTCAAGCATTTTTTTAAATGATAATTTCCATTCTTCAAAGGACATGGAGGGGAGTTTTAATCATTTCATTTCATTAATGGAAATCTGTGTATTTAACATATATTGCTTCTTTTTTCATATATTCAGAAGGAGACAATATTCATGTATCCATTTATATCATAAGTATATCAATTTTAGTACGTTCATGTGATATTCATAAAATCAGCTAAACCAACAACGAGAATTTTAGATTTAATAAACATTGTGTAGGTAATTGCTTTCTAATGACTGATGGTCTTATGAGTGAAGTAAACACTCGAATTGAGCAAGTGAAATGTTACATAAATCAGTTCCAATGCAATAGAGCCCCAAGAAACAACCTCTGCAATGAGCAATGACATGGAAACTCAAGTAAATCATGCAAGTGATTAGGTATCTAAATGGTGGCATGATATTTGGCAAAAATTAACTTTACTACAACTTTAACCACAAATGGTTATGATTTTATTGTAATTGTGCCACATGCCATTCAGATTTCTTGTTCATGGGTATGCATGAATGTGCATGTGTGAGTGTAGTTTTGATCATAGGTGTGGATTAGATGCATTTGCTTGGTTGCAGGTAAGTGTTCGTGCATATGGATGCGAGAGGAGGGTGTGGACTATCCTGCATTAGTCCACACACTCAGTTACCACCTGCCCTCCATTCTGATCCCCTAGTGTCAGAACCTCACTGGTGGTATTGGCAGGGATCATCCTCCATAGTCCTTCCTGCCTAGCTTTATGAAGGACCCTCAACCTAATGCCAATTCAGGTATGGACACAGGCAAGTGCCCCATACCCAGGCTCTCTGGAGTATTCTAAACCTATTCTAAACCTGTTCTATCATAATGTGCTACTAACCCATGAAGGCTCTCTATGCCCAGACCCAGGCAGATTTATCAACTCTCTTATGAGTCTGAATCACTTCTCTTCTTCCATTCCACCCACCAGCAGGCCCAGACCCAGAAAGGCAGCACATCTGTCAGCCCTTTTGCTGACTGTGACCCATGATACTCACTCTTCACCCTGTGTGACTATGCCACACCAAACAGGCTATGGAGGCCAATACTAGGACCATCTTTTGAAATCTCACCAAGGACCATTAACTCATCCCACCACTTAGTCTCAGACATAAAGTGGTAGCCAGATCCATGCATAGAAGTTGTACATTTTTGGCAAGGCCTAGGTGAAGGCCATATGTGTTGTCTTCAAAAAAGCACTAAAGGTGGATACTTCTCAGAGGCTTCTGCATTTCCATGCAAAATGAGGGTGTCTGTACATGAGGCTGCCTGCAGCACAGCTACAGACGGGTATTAAGTAGAGACAGTGTCAAGGAAGTTAGCAGACATTGCACTAATTGGGGTCAGAGCATTAGGTGTTTGAGAGTTCCAAATTGACCATCAAAAGACAGTGATTTGCCTTTGTCACTTTCCATAAATTTTGGAACAATTTCCTTCAGGTTTTTTTTATAATTTAGTTATTCTTTTACACTACTCTGATTAGGAGACCTTTCCTAGCTGATTTTAGACTCAACTCTTCCCTCTCTTTTCTCATATTTAAGTGCATTAGGTGTTCAACAGCAGGCTTTCACCTCTACCCACCAGTATCATAAGAGACTCAGATGGGCATTCTTTTGAGCAATGTTTCAATGTTCCCAGGTAGAAAGAATATCCCACACCTTGATGCATTACCAGATACAGTGTCTATAACACTAAGTATCCCAGAGGTAGGTACCAGAGAAGGGAGGAGGAAGATAATGGGGGTAGAGACTGCTCCTAGATCTAGGAGGGACACCTTGTTCAGAAGCAATAGCTGCTGAGTTTAAGGAGAGGAGACACATTGTATTAAGGCTACTGAGATTGTCTATGAAAAGGAGCCAAGGCCAAAGTAGTTCAATGAGACAATGCAGAAGATCAGACAGACTTGTAAAGATCAAAGTCCATCAACCTACCAAAGACGGGAGAGCCTGGAGGAAACACACTCGTCAGATATGAACTCATTTCTGCCCAAAGACCACCATGTCAGATACTCGAGTACAAAGTCATAAATATACAAAACATAGAGGACAGACACAGCCTGTAGCAAGATGTGTGTCAAGAAGGTTGCTCCCCAATTGCTCATGTCCTTCAGCCCTTGGAACATGGGTATTAGCTTATGGGAACTTCCTAAGGCACCCTCTGTATCTTGGAATCAGAATCAAGAATGCATGAAAAACAGCCTAGGCCGGGGTCAGAGATCAGACCCCTCCTCACTCATAAGGTCAGAGGCTCAAGAATGAAGGACAAGTCTCTGACCTCCTTTACACCTCAGTCATCCTGCATGGAGTCTAAAATGAGGCACACAGGCTGGGAATGAGCTACACATTAACACTAGGCCTTTCTTTGTCAGTATATTGCAGATGTGGTAGATCTGTCAGACATTTTACCAGCACTCTACACTGTTGGTGCCACATGAAGCAGGAGTTAAAAGTGAATCGAGGACTATGCATGAACTGCTACAAGTCCTGAAGGAAGAAATGGAAGGGCTCTGTTCTTCCTTTATCATTGGGCTTACTCTGCAAGACTATCACCTACAAGACTATCTTGTTCCTTAGAGTACAAGAGAGAATACTGTTCCTCACCAGCCACATTGGCTCTATCACAGGTTAGTACACAAAGTGAACACAACACTTCAAGGGCACTGTCATGGTGAATCTCAACAGTCCATTGGATGATACCCAGTACTGGGCAGCAAGTGTGAGATCAGAGCACTTTAGTTTAGGTGAGGTGGAAAGACTACTGAACTCTGCATGACATCATGGCTTAGGAAGGGATCAAGGATATATAAAAAGGTAGGCTGAGCATGAGCATTAAATCTTCTGTCACTGACATGTTATAATGGGACTCTGCCACAGACTCCTGCCTGTATATATAATTACCCTGTGTTACAGTCTATAAGCTGAGACTATATTGAAAAATGTACCATTTCCCTTTTAGGTTATCTTCACAGGAATTTTTAACAACAACTGAATAAATTATTCAGACAGGCAGAAGTAAAATGCAGAGCTAGTAACTGAATCCCAAACCCTGAAAGTTTGGTAGTATCACGGACTTAAAGAATAAATGTTCTGGGGAAATGTGTACAAATGAGAGGAGGATAAGCAAAGCACATTTAATAGCACACTCTGCTCACTTTCCATCATGTCCCTGTAATTGGAATAGAACAAGAACCTTCTATTTTCCTTGTCCTTAATGAAATCTTTACCACATTCCTAACTCAAAGGCAATGCATAACATGTCCACTAGTGGACCCTTGCTCATTGATTCAAACCAGGTACACTGATCCAAATTCACTGAGTTGAATTTCACCCTCAGTCATGTGACATTGTAACAACGTGCCTTGAGGAACATCAGCTCTACTCCATCTGCATCACCCACATGTGGGAGAAAGGATTAGAGGGTGGTGCACCCATTCCTGTCTACAGCAGGTGAAGCCACCCTGACTCATACTAATGAGCCTCAGTTTCCACCAGTTCATGCTACTGAATGAGAGCCGAAGGTGACATCAGATGCATTTTAAATTCTTTAGTTGTGTTTACATTGAAGACTTAGATATATTAGTATTAACCTACACAGGAAAAATTGTCTTAAACTTCTCTCTAGATTTACATATGAAAGAAAATAATTATTACCACATTACACAACTGGACAGAATTACAGAATTCACAACATGCCTTTTTTCTTATCAGTTGTTTCTATAGAATAAAATTTACAGAATTCTGGTGTCATCACATCTGTATGCGGTATAGCTTGTCTCTGCTGAATTCTCTTCAATAAAGGAGAAACTGGGAATGCATCGAGAATAGAGTTTCATGTCAGCCTCATGGCAGAAAAACAGAGGAAACTAACAACTGTGTGTTTGTACATTTGATCTGATTGCTTGTTTCCGGGTACAGTCATCAGAGTGAGATTGTGCTTCAGGAGGATCACTGAATAGTGTACAACAGGTTAAGCATTACATGAACATGACAAGTAAAAGCTAATTTATGTGGAAATACAGAAGGAAGAGCCCCATGACTGAACACACTTTGTGAGTGTGGTGCCAGAGCAGAGTGGTATCACTCTAATCCTTCTTAGAGCCCATGACACCTTTGCAATGGCTCCATTCACCAGCTGCTCACTAAGACCCTAAGAATTTCTTAAGGACTACCAACAGGACTCACTAGGCTAAAACAGATCTTTGTAATGTATACTGTAGGATAAAGCACAGGCATTCAGAAGTGCCCTGTGATGTCTGTGAGATACCAGAAGACTTCAGCTACACAGGAGTAACTGAATTCAGACAAACTGTTGCATTTACTCTAGAACACTGGAGAACTGTTATTCTTCATTCTTTGACTACCCCTTATATAATAGTACATCTCATGGACAATGTATGGCATTGTCCATGGGAGGTAGGAAGGTAAGAAGCTTTGAAAACTTGTGACATTTCACACTATGGAGCAGTAACAGCTGCATTTGTGTGCCAGTGACGACCTCTCCTGACAGAAACAACTGACAGGAGACATGCTCTGCCAGGCAGTCCCTGACTCCAAGTGTGAGCTTCGTCCCAAATGAGCTGTGGGATTCCTGGATCAGTAAACAGCACCTTCCTCTATCATCCTCAACCTGCCACTGGCCTCTCAGTGACTGAGTCTGAACATCCGGAACAAAATTGGGAGGATACCAATGCTTCCAGGCTCCAAGTTAATCTAAACCAAGTTGTCACGTGGAAGTTGGGAGGAAAGGAAACTCTTTCAATCTCACCAAACCTGGATAAACCCTCATCAGGAAGAGGCTGGAAAAGCAGCCTGGTGCCATTGTAGGTGACAGATTTCCCCTGAAACTGTGTGGACAGTCTGATCTGAGTTCAGCTAACAGAGTGGTAGTCTACACAGGCTACATGTGAGTTTGCAAGGTGCTGTTCATCCATTCTTCACGAAAGTTCTGTTTCTCCAGAATCTTCTCCCACACACAGACACACGGGCAATGGAAAAAGTCCTACTCCCCTCTGTTGTTTTCTTTTCCCTTTTTCAGAGAAAAAGTCTCTGGCTCACAGTGATCTAAACGTCACTTTTTAGAAATGGATGACTTTGAACTTAAAATTATCCCATCGGATTCCAGAAGCCTGCACATAGACCAGGGACAGATCCAATCCCCCAGCCTCCGTGCCCCCCAAACTGTTTGAGCCAAACAACAGTCTTCCATAATCTGAGGGTCTAGTCCAGTCCCATGGAGGCTCTATAGCCACCAGTCCACCGTTCATGGGCTTCACAGTTCACTAGAGTGGTCGGTTATCTCTGCACATCTTCCCATCATGATCTGTACATCCCTTGCCTGCAGTATCTCTCCTCTCTCTCATCAATTGGATTCCCGGAGTTCAGCCTGGTTCCTGGCTGTGGATCTCTGTATCTACCTCCATCAGCCACTGGACAAAGGCTCTATGATGACAGCTAGGTTATTTGCTAGGCTGGTCACCAGAGTAGACCAGTCCAAGCACCCTCTGGACCACTGCCAGCAGAACAAGGTGGGCTCAACCTTGTGGTTTCCTGAGAGCCTCCCCAGCACCCTGCCTCTTCCTATTCCCATGACGTCCTCATCTATCATGGTATCTTCCTCTCTGCCCTCCCACTCTGTCCCTGTTCCTGCTTGACCCTCCCATTTCCCTATGTTCTCGTCACCCATTCCTTGCCCTCTGCCACCACACACCCACATCCAGTCCACTCAGGTTGGTCTCATCCACTTCTCCTTCACAGGGTCATCCATGTATCCCTCTCCTAGGGTCTTTCCCTGTTAGCTAGCCTCTCTGGAGTTGTGGGTTGCAGTCTGGTCATCCCTTTCCTCACATTTAGTATCCACTTAGGAGTGAGTACATACTATGTTTGTCCTTCTGAGTCTGGGTTACCTCACTCAAGATGATATTTTCTAGATCCATTCATTTGCCTGAAAATTTCATGATATCATTGTTTTTTACTGCTGAGTAGTACTGCATTGTATATATGTGCCATATTTTCTTCATACATTCTTCAGTTGAGTGGCATCTAGGTTGTTTCCAGGTTCATGCTATTATGAATAATGTTGATATGAACATAGCTGAGCATGTGCCTGTGGTGTGATACCTTGCACAGCCTTGGTGCAATGGGAAGGGGCTTGGATCTGCCTAGGCTCAGTGAGTTGTGCTCTGCTGACTCCCCATAGGAAACCTCGATTTGGGGGATGTGATGATGCAGGGTGGCTTTGGAAAGAAGGCTGGGGTGAGAGGAGGGAGGACGGAGGAATCTGTAGATAGTATGTGAAGCAAGAAGAAAATGTCTTAATAAAGAAAAATGAAAAAAAATTCTCCCATTGGCACCTCTGAAGGAAGTTTATAAAGCTATACAACCACAGCACATCTTTTGCATACTGGGAGCTCAAACCCAAGGCCTTAGAAATGGTAGGTATGCAATGAACCACATTCTCTCTCAAGAACTAGCTCTTCTTTACCAAAGGCCTTCATAGCACATGCCTGAACAAATACACAGAGACCATTTTGCAAATAATGATGCTCTTCTCACTCCTACCTGCTGCCTGTGGTCCCCGTAGTGCTCCCACTCACAGGCAGTATGGACACTGATTACCAGTGAGCAGAAGTCCCCTTGGAGCCCAGAGTCTAGCTCACATTTAAAAACCTGTTGCCAGGAGCTAAGGAGACCAGAGGTTAACATCCCCTGCTGGTTCCTGTAAGAGGACACAGGTCTGGTTTGGTTTCTAACAGAGAACAAGCAGCTCAAAACAGTCTATAACTCCAGTTGCTAGAAAACATACAGCTAATTTGAGTCTGCATATGTATCATAGATACAAATGATGCACATACATTCATACAGGTGAACACTTGTATACCCAAAATAAAAATAAATATATCTTAAAAATGTCCTCCTATTAGGAAAATGTGTCAGCAGAGATCCAGAGCCAAGTGGTAACTGGAGTTCCTAGTGGACACTGTTGTTAAGATGAGTGTCTCGAAAAACCAAAAAAAAAAAAAAAAAAGATGAGTGTCTCTTTTGTGCTCAAGCTAATGGGTTTTTTTTGCTAAATCATTAATTTCTTTTTGATATATATTACTTTTATTTTTGTTCTATTAAAATCTTGATCTTAAATTTGCATGAGAAAATTTTTTAATTTTTCATTTTTCCCTTTTTTTGGAAATGTATTTTTTCATACAATATTCCTAATTATAATTTCTCCTCCCCCTGATCCTGCCAGTTCCTCCCAACCTCCCCTCTCATCTGGATCCACTCTCTGTGTGTCTCCCACTAGAAAAAAAAATTCCTGAAAGATAACAACAAAACATGACAAAAGAAATATAAGATATAGCAAAAACCACCTTATCTACCTGTTTCTTTGAAAAATTCTTTCTTTCTTTTTTTTATTACAATATGTACATCATTTCCCATGCCTGCTTCTTAATGCAAACCATCCTCTATACCCATAAAACTTTCTTTGACCTCTTTCAAAACATGGCTACTCTTCTCATTAACTGCTATTTTGTGTGTGTTTGTTTGTGTGTGTGTGTGTGTGTGTGTGTGTGTGTGTGTGTGTGTGTGTTTGTATGTGCTCCAAATTAAATAAATAGAACCTAATATTATATATAATGTTACTTGTAGGCATTGTATGTATATGTGTTCAGGGCTAAGCATTGGGTATTACATAAACAATGGTTGTGCTCTTTTATTGAGAAGTGTTTCTTCCATTTTTTCATTAGTTCTTAGTGGATTAATCCATGTACTGTAAAACTCTAAGGGAAAAACCTCTAGCCCATCTCCCCATGTAGTGTCTGTCTCCCATTCTCAGAATCACTGATCTCATTAGAAGCCTGTGGGCATTCTAACCTTTCATTCTTCTGAAGGCAGATACTGGGATGTTGCAAGTTAGGGATTACCAAGTCCTCGGGCTATAGAAGGTCTCTTCATCTCCATGGACAGCCTCATCACTTACCTCTGTGCCATGGTTTATTCTTTCACAGAGTAGCACACAAACAAATAAATGTACTGCATATGATAAGCTTTGAACATATATACTTTATAAAGGTCAAGTGTGTATCCTAATATGGTAATTCAACAGCTTGTTCCTATAGATTGGACTGAGCAATTGGGATACCTATCTTGGGGAAAAACAGATTTAGATGTAGCAAGGTGTACACCATTCCAGACTAACTATAGGCATTGTAGCTGATTCCAGGGCATATGGACAAATGCCTCTAGGATTATTTTTTTAACTTAGAGGCCCACTTTTTAAAATGTACAGTCCAAATGCTTCCCAATAGGTGGCATAGATCACAGTGCCTGGTTAGACATTAGGATATCCAGTATTTATACAATTCATTTCTAAAAGGTGTCTTAAGAAAGAGATTCCATAATACATACCTCGTCTTTGGTTTCTGCAATGCACCTGAAATATAAAGAAAAGAAAACAGTCTGTGGCCTAGGTCATGATGAGTTTTGTTTGCATGGGTCATTGAAACACATATCAACATGGTATAATGCCAATCAAAGTGGGAAAGAGTCTTCAAATAAAAGACTCTGCTTTAGTATATCATATGATGGTGTCACAAAAGAACTGGGGTTTTTCACTTGTACCACTTCCCACTTTTGCTGGTTCACACACCAGATCAGGAGGCACTATCTGTTTGGTCTCTGCTGCGTGTTCCCTAAGCCACACTGCAACATGCTGGAGCATCTTTATGATCCTGCTATGAAATTAACCCTGCCACAATGTAGCCTCAATTATTTACACTAATGCTCATGTGTTAAAAGTCTAACCACCTGCAACCCCACACTAGACATAAGAAGCTTGCTCCATATGACTGTTGTGGAACATACTGCATGGAAATTGAGGGGATCTGAAGTGCCTGACAACTTCTAAACCAAAACTTTAAGTTTTATCTAAAGAGGACCTTTTTTTCTCCAGAAGAAAAAGCCTGCTCACAAGACTGATAATTAACACTGGATGCTTTGATGCTCTATTCAGTTTGGACCAGGCTGGTACAATTCTTCTTCTCCCCTTCCAAACTAACTCTCTAATACCCATGATGCCTGCTCAGTTTTGTTGTTCGGTGGGATATCCTCTGAAACGTAAGATCACTAAAGTAACCTTTCTATTTTAGAGAGAAAAAGGCACTCTTACCTCCAAGGACGTTTCTTGTATCAATACATGGCCATCTGGTCTAAGTGTGTTGTCATCGATTTTCGGCATAACTAGGGGGACAGAAAGTCATGAGCTTGCAGACTGTCAGCTCTTGGTCCTGCTTCCTACCTATGTAGCATCTTTGCTTGATGTGGGTAAAAGTGCATGGACTTAGTACATGTGACTAGACCTACTGAACAGGATGGTTGGGCAGCTGCTGAACGGTCTTCCCGTGAAGGAAATTAAAGCAGAGAAAGACCAGGAATATATGAGTAAGAGATTTGTTGCATTTCCAGACAGTGGTCACCCAAAGGAACATAAAATAATCTGTCTTTGATTGTGTATTGTTAAATTAACATTTTCACATGTATTCTGTTTGGAGGGCCACTTGTGAGGTCTCGTTTTACGTGTGGAGATCAGTGGATAACTTGTGGGATCTGTTCCTCCCCTTTTGCCAGGTGTGTTCTGAGTTTCAAATCCAGGTCATCGGGCTTGGAAAAGGCATTGATTTCCTTGGAAAGAAGAATTTTTTCCTTCCTTATGGCCAAACATGTGTTTAAACTTTGTGTGTGTGTTTACATTTTTTTTTTTTTGGTTTTTCTTTTTTTTTTTTTTTTTTTTTTTTTTTTGTTTTTTCGAGACAGAGTTTCTCTGCCTAGTTTTGCGCCTTTCCTGGAGCTCACTTGGTAGCCCAGGCTGGCCTCCAACTCACAGAGATCCACCTACCTCTGCCTCCCAAGTGCTGGGATTAAAGGTGTGCGCCACCACAACCCGGCTGTGTTTACAATTTTTATCATTCCAATTTCAGGTAAGAGTTGACAGATGAGGACGGCAGGAATACAATCTTTTATGTAGTAAAAGTCTCACATGAAACTCTCAACTTGGAAAGAAGGGAATCACTGTGAAGGAGGCAGCTGTATAGGATGTCAGCATTTTACTCCAAGATCAAAAAACATAAAGAAATTTGCACAGACTAGGAAGAGAATCACAAGCTAAGAGCAGAACTAGAAATACAAAAGAAACTCCAGGACTTAGAAGATGTGTAATGATAGAATGTTGGCAGATAAATGCCTAGTGATATATGAGAGTGCTTTCATTAGCCACTCTCAAGAAATAAACCCATGAACTACTAGGAGAAGCAAAGACCATTTTGAAAGATGGAATAGGCAACTTTGAATCCAGAGTGACATCCATTCAGCAGGTGTTAGCACATTTGAAAGTTCAGTTGGATGCAAAATTATCCTTCAACATAACCAGTGAGGCTGATGAAAAGGATACATATCAGTATGCATTTAAAATATTTGTCTATCTTCTTGGGTTGTAGTTTGGTTAACTTTGCTTTACTTCTGGTATCTACTAATGAGTGAGTAAATACCAGAGATGCTAGATAACAAGGAGGAGCCTAAAAGGGACGCGAGGAACGCCCTCAGAAGGGGAAATAGATGAGAACTCCTGAGAAACCTGGGGGTTAGGGTGGGACAATGGAAAGTAGGGATATGGGATCGGGGCATGGGAAAATGGGACCGTTGAGCAGGGGATGGGATGGGTAGCATGGGAGAGTAATGAAAGAGATAACTTGATAGAGGAAGACATCATGGGGATAGGGAAAACCTGGTCAGGGACGTTCCCTGGAATCCACAGGCATGACCCAACTTAGATTACTAACAGTTGTGGAAAGGTTGCCTGAGCTAGCCTACCCTGGTGATCAGATTGGTGAATACCCTAACTGTCATCACAGAGCCTTCATCTAGTAACTGATGGAAACAGATGCAGAGAGCCATGGCCAAGCATGTTCAGTCGAAGAGAGGGAAGAGTAATTCTATGAGCAAGGGGCATCAAGACCATGATGGGAAGACTTACAGATACAACTAAACTAAGCTGGTGGGCACTCATGAACTTTGGACCCACAGCTGTGGATCCTGCATGGGAAAGGACTGGGCCTTTGCTTGGGCAAGACAGTTGTGTAGCTTGGTGTGTTTCATGGCACCCTGACAGTGGGAATAGGATCTATCCCTGGAGCATGAACTGGCTTTTGGAGCCCATTGCCCATGGTAGGGACACCTTGCACAGCCTTGATGAAAGGGGAGAGGTTAGGACCTGCCTCAGCTGAATGATCTGGGCTTTGCTGACTCTCCATAGGAGGCCATACATTTTTGATGGAGGGGATGAGGGGTAGGCTGGGGGAAAAGACTGGAGAGGGAGGAATGAGGGACAAATTTGTGGTTGGTATGTGAAATGAATAAATAGATTCCTAAAAAGATGTTTGTCTAGCACACTCAAGCATTTTTTTAAATGATAATTTCCATTCTTCAAAGGACATGGAGGGGAGTTTTAATCATTTCATTTCATTAATGGAAATCTGTGTATTTAACGTATATTGCTTCCTTTTTCATATATTCAGAAGGAGACAATATTCATGTATCCACTTATATCATAAGTATATCAATTTTAGTAGGTTCATGTGATATTCATAAAATCCGCTAAACCAACAACAATGAGAACTTTAGATTTACTAAACGTTGTGTAGGTAATTGCTTTCTAATGATTGACGGTCTTATGAGTGAAGTAAACACTCCAATTGAGCAAGTGAAATTTTACATAAATCAGTTCCAATGCAATAGAGACCCAAGAAAAAAATCTCTGTAATGAGCAATGACCTGGAAACTCAAGCAAATCATGCAAGTGATTAAGTATCTCAATGGTGGCATGATATTTGCCAATAATTAACTTTACTACAACTTTAACCACAAATGGTTATGATTTTATTGTAATTGTGCCACATACCATTCAGATTTCTTGTTCATGGGTATGCATGAATGTGCATGTGTGAGTGTAGGTTTGATCATAGGTGTGGATTAGATGCATTTGCTTGGTTGCAGGTAAGTGTTCATGTGCATGGATGTGAGAGGAGGGTGTGGACTATCCTGCATTAGTCCACACACTCAGTTACCACCTGCCCTCCATTCTGATCCCCTAGTGTCAGAACCCTCACTGGTGGTATTGGCAGGGATTATCCTTCCCTGTGACCAAACTTGTGTTTAAACTTTTGTGTGTGTGTTTACAATTTTTATCATTCCCATTTCAGGTAAGAGTTGACAGATGAAGACGGTAGGAATACAATCTTTTATGTAGTAAAAGTCTCACATGAACCTCTCAACTTGGAAAGAAGGGAATCACTGTGAAGGAGGCAGCTGTATAGGATGTCAGCATTTTACTCCAAGATCAAGAAACATAAAGAAATTTACATGGACTAGGAAGAGAATCACAAGCTAAGAGCAGACCTAGAAATAAAAAAGAAACTCCAGGACTTAGAAGATGTGTAATGATAGAATGTTGGCAGATAAATGCCTAGTGATATATGAGAGTGCTTTCATTAGCCACTCTCAAGAAAAAAACCCATGAATTCCTAGGAGAAGCAAAGACCATTTTGAAAGATGAAATAGGCAACTTTGAATCCAGAGTGACATCCATTCAGCAGGTGTTAGCACATTTGAAAGTTCAGTTGGATGGAAAAATTGTCCATCAACATAACCAGTGAGGCTTTTGAAAAGGAATAGCATCAATATGCAAATATTAAAATATTTGCCTATCTTATCTGGAGCTGTGGGTTGTAGTTTGGTTACCCTTTTCTTTACTTCTGGTATCCACTTATGAGTGAGTACATACCAGAGAAGCTAGGTAACAAGGAGGACCCTAAGAGGGATGCAAGGAATTCCTGGGAGAGGGAAATAGATGAGACTTACTGAGTGAACTGGGGGTTATGGGGGACAATGGAGGTTGTTGTATGGGATGTTCCTGACACAGTAAGGAACAGACACACATTATGGTGCATAGAGAGCTGATCCTCTCCTGTCCATACAATTTATTCTGAGAAACATGGGCAGTATTTTAGGGAAACTCATAATCTCAGTATCTGCATATTGGAGGCTGAGGCAAGGATGCCTCTAAAAGCACCAAAGATCATCCAGAGGGCAGATCCTTTCTCCCTATGTCATCCATTAATTTAAAGGATCAAAGAAGGATATCACCCTATAACCCTCCTTGACTCAAATTACACAGAATGCCAGTTAGTGTTAAGGAACATAGACTGCTTAGGGCTAATGACACACATGAGGCTTCTATTTACCAGGACATTGCTAAGGTAAGAATGAGGCTAGTGTTGCTAGAGAAGCCTGCTAACTACTTAGCAGTCTGCGATGTCCTACAAGGAGGGACTAAATGGTCCACAGAGGACCTAGTAGGCACTACTACCAATGTCCCCAGGGAGCCGGGAACAGGATCTGCTCATTCTTTACCACCAGGACCATTTTGTAAGTACTTCAAATGTATATTTGAATGCCCAGGAGCAGGTTGTCCCTCACCAGAGACTGGCTTTATCATAGATTGAAACCCCAAACTGATTACCACTGTTTATGGGCATGGTGATGGCAAATATCAGTAGTCAACTGATAGGTCAGGGCTCTGGTGATGCCTCTATGGCATTATCTTGACAAGGTTAACTGAGGTGGCAAATGGTTCAGCTGTTAGTGCATTACTCCTGGGACTGAGATCCATGACTGTAGAAGGAGAAGGTGAGCTGAGCATAAAGAAACACTCCTTTTCTCTATTTCTGTCGCACTGGACCTCTGCCTCAGGCTCCTGTATCTATGGTTTCTCAGCAAATATGCACACCATACTCATGGTATCATGGGAAAACAAGCACTCCTTCTTTGGCATGTTTGGGTCATAGTATTTTATCACACAAACTGGGAAAGTACCTTATGCACAAATTCCATGGAGAGCTACTAAGTACAATGACGGGCTTGGACACTTGGTAGTGGTAAATGGGGATAAGCGCTAAGTGTTGAAAGACTGCCTTCAAATGACAGAGATGAACCCAAGAATATTACCCCTGACAAGGCTACCATGATGCCTTTGAAAAGGAAGAACACAGAAACCTCCTTCCATGACCTTGTCTCTGTTCTTTCCCATAAGCATAGGGTGTGACACACTACTCCAGAGACCCACTCCCCTTTGGTCAGACCAGAAATGCTGTTATCTGTTTCAAATTTTGTGCTCACTCTTGACAATTTTGACAATAACCATGTCAATCTTGAGCTTGTTTACATTCAGTTCATCTACATCACCGGTGTGTGGGAGAAAGTAACAGAGAGGTTGCCTCACCTATTCCTGCCTACACCAGGTGAAGGGACAGTGACAGAGACAAGATTGAGTTCACCTTTCCTCTGTTTCTTGTTACTCAGTGTTTGCAAAAGGTGAATTTACATTACATTCTTAAATCGTGGTTGAATTTCAGCTGAAGAGCTATGCAAGTCAACATTATCTACACAGGAAACTATGGTAATATCATCACCCTTCCCTCCTATCATACAATGATGATCCACAACTACCATATGTCACCCAATGAGATTAGTGCATTTCAACAATACCTTCTGTGACGCTTGGTACGTCTACAGTGGTGCCACCCTGGACATCCGGTAATTCAGCATCCTTGGACAAAACTTTCCCTTTATGAAAGAGTCTTCTTTTAATTCTGGAAACTGGCATGCATTAACAGTAGAGACAGTTATGTCAGTTTCATGGCAGAAAATAGAGGAAACCAGTCTGTTTTAGTACACTCCATGGCATGCCCATTCTCCAGGCACCATCATCAGAGTCACGGTGGTGTTTCAGGAGGATCACTGAGTGCACTGCACACTCCAGCATGCACTGCATTGGTGGTGTAGTCAAGTCCTAAATTCATGGCAGTGTGACAGTGTGTGTGTTTCCTTGCTGAATACATGTACCTAATGAGTGCTCACCTTCAAATCACAGGCACTGACCAACCCTTAGAGGAAAAACACATGGAGCAGAGTGTACCCAACCTTTATCCCACTGGATATGGAGTGCACTACTTTCATAACAGTTCTCTGTAGGCAGAGGAGGTGAAGCTCTGTGATTTCTAGGCCAGTATGGTACATAAGTAGGTAGTTCCAGTATAGATAAGGACAAACTGTGAGTCCCTGCACCCCGCCCCCAAAAGCAATGTAGTCTCAGAGAATGAGGTAGCACACATCACCTCCAGGTGGTGACTGCAGTTCTCAGTGCACATGTCCTTAAATTGTGTTCCTCTTTGGGCCCATGCTTCTGTTGTCTACTCTGTTCATGCTATTCTCCAGATCCCAGAGAAACACATTTTAGAAATATCCATCCTACTCCTCTGTATATTTTATTTAATTGTGAGACTCTGTCATCTTAAAAGGAGCACTGTGCTCCTCTACCTTTCAAAGCAGTGACTGTCTGCTGCATGCCGAGTGACACTTTCCAGGACTTCCAACCACCACAGCAGTCACTGCAGTGTTTGGGATCCCTATTGATCTGCCTTACTGCAGGCAGATGTAAGAAGACAGAGCTCTCCATGGGGATTACTGTGCCCTTGATGAGGTAAGAAGTGGCTCTTAAGATGCACAGCTAAGGAGCCTCATCACTACCTCTTGAGTTCTAGTTAACTCATTTATGAAGGAACACCAGCATGTAACTGACCCTGCATATCTGAGATGAGGTTTGAACACATTTTTGTAGTTACCTTGTATTCTGATTTTCAATGTACACATCTGTAACTGGCATTTGGGTTGTGAAAAAGGCATCCTACTTTTGGGGGGAAAATAGATTTAAACAAGAATTAAAGTACAATACCCTCAAATAACAAAGGATTACTATTGAACACAAGAACCATAGAAATATCCATGATTACTTACTTGCTGTGGCCCTTGCCTTTAAAAGAAACTAAGAAAAAAAATTAACACAACAATTCTCATATCATTAATAGCTTACATCACAGTGGTGTATCACATAAAATACAACCAGTGTTTTCACAATTCCTACCTCAGGTGTGTCTTAGGAAAATGATCCCACAATACATACCTCGGCTATGTTTTTTAGTCATCGCCTGCAATCAATAGGAAAGAAAATATTTAATGCCATGATCATGCTGAGTAATGTCTACAAAGCTTTTCCCCCCACTAACATCGTGTGATTGAAATCAGGACAGAGAAGAGTAGTAACAAAGAGACTATATTAATGGGTACATTATTTGATGATGTCACAGAGATCTGGGACTCTGTCCTTTGTGATACAAACTAGTACTGGGCATACTTTTTCTTATTCAATGGCAGATCAGGTAAACCTATCTGACCTATAGAGGGTTGCAAAACCTATATCACATACCATCTATAAAAACTTTTATGTTTCACTAAGGTATTTTTTGTTTCTAGACTATGGTTTACAAATAACTTGAGTATATGGTTGGAAGCTTAGTGTGTCCAGCTTGAGGATGTTCAGAGGATCTTTCAACCATGAGGACTGGTGTAAACTAGAGGCACCCACCTTGATGGGATCACTCATACAGCAGGACACAAAGTTGTGCCACATTGTGATGTATGCTGTCTTCATCAAGACCAAGTTGGTACAGTTCCATTCCCTCCTCTTCCTAAATAAGCTCTCTAACATCCGTGATGACTCAGATCAGTTTAATGAATGAAATGTGATACCCACTGAAACACAAGGGGACCACCGAGGTAACCTTTCTACCTCAGAGAAAGGAAAGGCCCTCTTACCTTCCCATCTTCGCTGGATGGTGTTCCTTGTAGTGGGGTGAGGCCGCACTGGTAGTAGGTTCAGGGGACACTAGGGAAAAGGAAGCGACTCTCAGCTCACAGGACTTAGTATTATTACAGGGCATCTTTGCTTGATGTGAGTAAAAGCAACTGGACTTGGTACATCTTATTAAACCTAATGAACAATATGGTTGGGTTGTTGCAGGACTGTCTTCCAGGAAGAGAAATAAAGGCAGAGAGTAGCTCTGGAGAGAAATGAGGAGCAGATTTTTTTGTTTGTAGGGAATGGTAATCTAAAGCAGTGTAAAAGAATCTATTATATGGTGTAATGATGAAATGAATCATTCAAAAATTTCTTTTTATACGTATTCTGTTTGAGAGGCTCAACAGCTGGCAGTGCATCCAGCAGAAGTGAACCTTCTGTACCTGGTTCTCTCAGTCAACCATGTAGGTTCCAGGCTCAAAGTATTGATCTCAGTCTTTACAGCAAGTGCTAAGACCTCACTGGTCCCTTAAAACAAATCTTATGATAAAAACCACAGAGTACAATCAGTCCCTGAGATGATTTTCAGGGTAGGGCAATGGCTACTCTCTTCAGCTTCAGGTGAAGTTTTTACCTATGTACATGTAGTACAGGTCTGATCCACACTTTTATTAGAGACTCAACTGCCTTTCCAGGCATGTTTTTCTGAAAAGGGTCTTTTCTGCTCTCTACCAGTGATCTTTTCAGTCTCATGAGCTTTGGGAGAAACTGACATTTAGTGATTACAGAAAGACCTAGAACACCCGGGACTGAGAATAAGGACATGTCTGGGACTTAGGACCCATTGCATGGACAATGTGTTGCAGTACGGAGAACCCACAATAAGGTAACACAAAGAAGGAGCCACATAAGCTTCTGTGGCAATTATGAAAGAGAAGTGGCTGGGGAAGGAGAGGGGCAGGAGATCATAAGAAGAGAGACAGAAAGGGAGCTACTAGAAGAGGAATCCTGTTTCTCTGTCACACACAGCTCAGAAGCAGGCACTACACACTGAATCCACAGTTATAGTCTATGATAGAGAGAAAAAAAATCTGCAGAATGAGAGAATCCTAGAGGAGCAGACATAGTGCTGATTAGCCTGGGCTGTGAGTCTAATGAAGAAGTGACAGGGAAGCCACTTAGAGAAGAGAGACTCCTTAGAGCATAAGCTCATGTCCCTAGGAAAGAAGAGACAAGTCAGACCACGCCAAAGTGGGAGACTCAAGTACTGACAGAGTAAGGAACAGACACACATTATGGTGCATAGAGAGCTGATCCTCTCCTGTCCATACAATTTATTCTGAGAAACATGGGCAGTATTTTAGGGAAACTCATAATCTCAGTATCTGCATATTGGAGGCTGAGGCAAGGATGCCTCTAAAAGCACCAAAGATCATCCAGAGGGCAGATCCTTTCTCCCTATGTCATCCATTAATTTAAAGGATCAAAGAAGGATATCACCCTATAACCCTCCTTGACTCAAATTACACAGAATGCCAGTTAGTGTTAAGGAACATAGACTGCTTAGGGCTAATGACACACATGAGGCTTCTATTTACCAGGACATTGCTAAGGTAAGAATGAGGCTAGTGTTGCTAGAGAAGCCTGCTAACTACTTAGCAGTCTGCGATGTCCTACAAGGAGGGACTAAATGGTCCACAGAGGACCTAGTAGGCACTACTACCAATGTCCCCAGGGAGCCAGGAACAGGATCTGCTCATTCTTTACCACCAGGACCATTTTGTAAGTACTTCAAATGTATATTTGAATGCCCAGGAGCAGGTTGTCCCTCACCAGAGACTGGCTTTATCATAGATTGAAACCCCAAACTGATTACCACTGTTTATGGGCATGGTGATGGCAAATATCAGTAGTCAACTGATAGGTCAGGGCTCTGGTGATGCCTCTATGGCATTATCTTGACAAGGTTAACTGAGGTGGCAAATGGTTCAGCTGTTAGTGCATTACTCCTGGGACTGAGATCCATGACTGTAGAAGGAGAAGGTGAGCTGAGCATAAAGAAACACTCCTTTTCTCTATTTCTTTCGCACTGGACCTCTGCCTCAGGCTCCTGTATCTATGGTTTCTCAGCAAATATGCACACCATACTCATGGTATCATGGGAAAACAAGCACTCCTTCTTTGGCATGTTTGGGTCATAGTATTTTATCACACAAACTGGGAAAGTACCTTATGCACAAATTCCATGGAGAGCTACTAAGTACAATGACGGGCTTGGACACTTGGTAGTGGTAAATGGGGATAAGCGCTAAGTGTTGAAAGACTGCCTTCAAATGACAGAGATGAACCCAAGAATATTACCCCTGACAAGGCTACCATGATGCCTTTGAAAAGGAAGAACACAGAAACCTCCTTCCATGACCTTGTCTCTGTTCTTTCCCATAAGCATAGGGTGTGACACACTACTCCAGAGACCCACTCCCCTTTGGTCAGACCAGAAATGCTGTTATCTGTTTCAAATTTTGTGCTCACTCTTGACAATTTTGACAATAACCATGTCAATCTTGAGCTTGTTTACATTCAGTTCATCTACATCACCGGTGTGTGGGAGAAAGTAACAGAGAGGTTGCCTCACCTATTCCTGCCTACACCAGGTGAAGGGACAGTGACAGAGACAAGATTGAGTTCACCTTTCCTCTGTTTCTTGTTACTCAGTGTTTGCAAAAGGTGAATTTACATTACATTCTTAAATCGTGGTTGAATTTCAGCTGAAGAGCTATGCAAGTCAACATTATCTACACAGGAAACTATGGTAATATCATCACCCTTCCCTCCTATCATACAATGATGATCCACAACTACCATATGTCACCCAATGAGATTAGTGCATTTCAACAATACCTTCTGTGACGCTTGGTACGTCTACAGTGGTGCCACCCTGGACATCCGGTAATTCAGCATCCTTGGGCAAAACTTTCCCTTTATGAAAGAGTCTTCTTTTAATTCTGGAAACTGGCATGCATTAACAGTAGAGACAGTTATGTCAGTTTCATGGCAGAAAACAGAGGAAACCAGTCTGTTTTAGTACACTCCATGGCATGCCCATTCTCCAGGCACCATCATCAGAGTCACGGTGGTGTTTCAGGAGGATCACTGAGTGCACTGCACACTCCAGCATGCACTGTATTGGTGGTGTAGGCAAGTCTAAATTCATGTCAATGTGGTGTTGTTAAAAGAAGAGCAACATGACTGTGTTAAGTTTGCTTTTACCTGATAAACAGTGTCCATGTCTCTCTTGGAGTCCCATAAATATGGTAAACTTTATAAACTCCCTCCTTTCTGAGTAGTGTTTACTAGGGTGCTATATACTGTGAAACTTCTCAGTGCAAAACATATCAATATATCAATATATATATATATATATATATATATATATATATATATCCATCCATATTCACACACATGCATGCATACACACACACACACACACACACACACACACACACACACACACACACACACAGCTTGACCTCAAATAAATGTACATATACTACCAAATTACTCTGTGGTATTTGTTATTGTCAGAACAGTCAGCTACATTTGAGTGAATCCAGGTAGCATGAGGTTGTGTTGGTTACTCATGCAACCAACGGTAGAGAATGTATTTATTTTCACTGTTTACCTTCACTGTTTACATGAGAAACTATAGAAGGGCCCTAGCTTAGCAGAAATATATGATCTTCCTCCAATAATTTCAACCTGCCTAGTGCCTATCAGTTAGTGATTCTCTACATAGTGGACCACATTGAGAGGTAAACAAGGCTTCCATATTTTCTAGAGATGCTCAGATTCAAAGTCACTCAGAGCCAAGTTTTCACATGATGGTTGGGATGAGTAGGAACTTCCCTTCCACTAGCCAGGCCTGGATATGTCCTCATCACGAACTGACAAGAACAGTAGCCAGGTGCATTGGTAATATAATAAACAGTGCCTGTACATGTCATTTTCTAGGTGACATCCTCATTGACCATCTGTACAGCCTTTATTAACTCTGGCTAAGATAGCGGTAATGACTACAGGAGCATCGAGAACGCACTATACCTGTTCATGCCTTTCTCACCAAAGTCCTATCTTCTCTATATTGCCGTTTAATTTTTCCAGAACAGATCTGTGTTCTAGTCTAGCCTGAAATTTCTACAGCAAAGAATGAACTTATGTCTCTCTTTCTTCCACTTCTCAAGGACAAGGACTAATAAGATTGAGACATCCTGGGCACATTTTGAGCAGAATTAGGAGTCAAACTCTGGGTTTAATTAGCAAACTCCACGGTTATGCTAATCATGCACTGAGGCAACTGGGCCACAAGCTCCAGCCCATATTAGCATACTAGCTTTTCTTAATACAAACTACCATATAACAAAGTACTGAAAATGTAAACACACTGTGCATAAAATACTTTTGAAATGATGTTACTGAGCCATACACTCTTCACTGCTGAATATATATATATATATATATATATATATATATATATATATATATATATATAATATGTGTGTGTGTGTCTGTGTCTGTGTGTCTGTGTGTATATATATATACACACATATATGAGTGGTCACACTGAAAACATGAGGACCAATCACCACTGAGAAGAAAACTCCTGGAGCATAATAGAGTGCACCCCATTTTTAAATATATAGTCTCACTGAGGGTGGTAGTGAACTCCTTGTATAACAGTTCTCTGTAGTCACAGGCAGGCAGAACTGTGTGATATCCAAGTCAGAAGGGTATATATGTACCTAGTTCCAGGAGAGCCATAGATACATAGTGAGATCCTGTCTCAAAAACAAAAAACAAAAAACAAAAACAAAACACTATATTGTCCAAAATGTCTGACATCACAGATCAACATCCAGGTTGAGACTAGAGTTCTTAGTGGACACTGTGCCTAAATTGTGTTGTTTTTTGTGTCCATACTAATATTGTTAAACACCTTAAAGTTTTTCAGGTTTTACTGGAAGGAGCCAACCAAGTCTAGCACACACCCAGTTCACACATATCCATCCTATCTCAATGCAGTGGTAAGCAAAGAATCTGTGATCTACACCACAACATGGGCTGTTTTCTTCCACACTTGCCAAATGTGTGCAGGCAGAGTATTAAATGCAGTCGTTGCACTGCATATATGAAGATCCTCATCACTTGTTCTGGGCATTGGTGTATTCATCTGTTTAGGAAAACACAAATCAACCCACTACATATGGCTGTGGTGAGCTTTAAACGCACTGTTATAGGTAAATTATGAATACTATTTTTTTTCTCAAGGAATTTACAATTTTAATATAAACCAGCTGACATTCATCCCCAAAGGCTCATTTCCAGTTACAATTTTTTAAATTTTATTTTTCTTTATTAAGAAATTTTCTATCCACAGACCTCCCTCCTCCCATCCCCAGCCCTCTTTCCCAAGCCACCTCGCATCCCCACATTCCCCAAATCGAGGTCTCCCATGGGGAGTCAGCAGAGCCCAGCTCACTGAGCCTAGGCAAGTCCAGTCCCCTTCCCACTGCACCAAGGCTGTGCAAGGTGTCACACCACAGGCACCGGATTCCCAGAAGCCTGCCCATGCACCAGGGACAGATCCCGATCCCCCTGCCTGGGTGCCCCCAAAACAGTTTGAGCCAAACAACTGTCTTCCATGTCCAGAGGGCCTAGTCCAGTCCCATGGGAACTCCACAGCCACCAGTCCACAGTTCATGTGTTCCCACTACTGTGGTTCATTATCTCTGCACATCCTCTCATCATGATCATGATGTCCCTCACCTGCAGTATTTCTCCTCTCTCTTATCAATTGGATTCCCGGAGCTCAGCCTGGTGCCTGACTGTGGATCTCTGTATCTGCCTCCATCAGTCACTGGACAGAGGCTCTATGATGACAGCTAGGTTATTTGCTAGGCTGGTCACTAGAGTAGACCAGTCCAGGCACCCTCTGGACCACATGGCATCAGTACATGTGATTAGACTTAGTTAAGCGACTACTGGACTGTTTTTCCTAATGGCAAATGTAGGCAAAGATTAAGAAAATAATAATAAACAGTTTTTTTTTCCTGCTTTCTAGAGAATAGGAATCTAAAGCAATGTGAGAGTCTATGTTTCAATATGTAACTATGGAATGCATGTTTTAAAAAACTTTTATACATTTATTCAGTTTGGGAGGGAGCACATCAGAGGACAACCTTTGGTGTCCAAGTCTCTCCTTCCATTAGGTGGATTCTGGGGATAGAATCAAAACATCAGGTCTGGTGACAAGCACTGATACTTACTGAGCCATCTCACTCTCTCCATTAAAATAAATCTCACAATTAAACAACATATCACCATCAATTCCTGAGATCATTTTGAAGCCCAGAAGAACTAACAATCCCTTCAGCATATCTCACAAACATATTTCAACCTCCATCAATTGATACATTCTGATTCTGCATTCACCACAAAGAACATAGAATTTTAGCCTTGATAACATATACATTTTACTGGGGAAGTGAATTTAGTATGAGGCATATGGTGTAACTGTATTGATCCTTCATCCTTTGACATACAACAATAATTTACTGAAGAGTGGAAAGCAATAATAAGCATATTGTGTCTTGTTTCTCCTTCTAGTCTTTTCTTACTATTCTATGAACCTTTGTATTCATGTGTTTTGTGGCATCCAATTTAAAACCAGCAGTGATGTGGAAGAATGATTGTCTGGATCCTGTTGATCATTCAAGTCCTTTAACACAGTTCTCAACAATGAGAGTTGCTTCAAGGGTGATGCATACTCTAAAAACTGGGTAGATATTCTGGGTACTTATGTGTCACTCTTTCAGGGTGTATAGCTCACAAGGTCTCTGCACTTCTAAGGGCCACATTTGTATTGCCATTAGACATCAATCAAAGATCTCCCCATTTGTAATTGTCTTTAGGCCAGGTGTGAAGGTGAGTGTCCCAACCCTAAGTATCTGTGAACTGATGAGAAGTACTGGTACTTCCTTATAATGACTAGGATGAAATGTGACACTGATGTAACAATACCTGTCCTGGGCTATGTCATAAAGTAGATAGTACCTAGGACTTCTACAGACTTGCAGATATCCTGACATGTGTTTAGAGACTCAGGATAGTGGGCAATATGTCTGGGTTCACATCTTGGCTCTTCTACTTAAGCATATTCTCTCTCTCTCTCTCTCTCTCTCTCTCTCTCTCTCTCTCTTCTCTCTCTCCTCTCTCTCTCTCTGTCTGTTGTGTTATTCCACCCTGGGAATTCACATAGTCAATAAAGAAGAACATGTGTCTATGCTGTTGCTGAGTCATTTAATGAATATAAACCAAGCAGTGTCAACACTTGGGAAGGTTAGATATTGTAAAATATCCTGCTATCCAAAGTCCTGAATTTTAAATTCCC
>NW_023504430.1:0-25000 GCF_004664715.2 Peromyscus leucopus | reverse complement strand
ATACAATTGACAGTCTGAAATGGAACAATTAAATGAGAGGATTATAAATGTTGATGGGATAGATGTAATGTCAATAATAATTATTATTTGTTTGATCATTTCTGTTTTATCATTAAAAAAGTTGATTAATAAATGCCAAGATAAAAGTTATAGAAAAACCTGTTAAAACAGATCATAGAGATATTCAGACCCAGACAGAAGAATTAAAAGGAGAACAAATCACAGCATTGCATTATAAGGTTAGAGAAATAGTCTAAGGCTTTCAAACAGCCAACTTTATCCTGTAAGGAGCTGCTAAATGCTCAAGGCTGTGTAAGAGCTGACTGGACTCCTGTGAAGATGTTAAATTTTTTGTTCTCTCTTCTATAGCTGTTTTATCACTCTGAGCAGTAAGGTTTTTTACAATAGGAAGTAGGTTCTTTAATAACTCTGGGAAAGGGTTTCTTCCATGATAGCAGGAAAGGACTGGACTGAATTTGCCATGGGGGCCTGTGAGAGGCCCCTCAGGGAGTTTCCCAACAGCAAAGGCAAAAGATTACCTTGACTGTCCCTTGTTGATCTACATTTTTAGTCCAATGTTTGCCTTTGCCACACCTTCTGCATAATCCAGAAGGAGGGCATTCTGTTGTCATTGTTACTTGAAAAAACATTGTTTCTAGAAAGCTCTCTTTACAGTCCCTTTTTAATTAACCTTGTTTACTACAATTGAAACATCTGACATTACTATTTTTCTTCAAATCTTTTGAAATCACCTCTTTTATCCAAGTATCATCATGGCCATGAGATCATATCATATGCATTCCCCATTTGTGAAGCAGATGCAAAACTCATGGTCAACTTGTAATAGAATTATCCCTCAAGACTGGAGAGATTTGGTTACAGCTGTCTTAGAAGCTGGTCCCCAATAATGATGGAGGAACTGGTGGAAGGATGAGGCTAAGACTATTAGCCAATGAATCTTGAGCTAATTGGCATTGAAAATGCTAATGCACAATGCAAAAGGGTAATTAGGCTGTTAAAGACAAGATCAGCACCCTTGTAGGAATGGATCTGAGAAACAATAAATATTGTGCTCTTGCAGTATCAAAACATTAAAGTACCCTTTTTTAACTTTAAGAGGGAAGATACAGGGCACAGCCACAATCTGCATAAAACAAAACCAAGCTCCAAGAGTGCAAACAAATTCAAAGTTCAGTACATGGGATTCGTTCACATTCCTTTGGGCTTCCCTGAGGGGTTAGATCACCTCTTTGTTCCAGCCCTCAGCAGCATATACACAGCCTGCCTTCTAGATCCCAGCCTGCTCCATTTCATTGTGGCTGGTGCTTCTGGTGACTGTCACATGGCACCGGCATTTCCAAAACTGCTAGGGTCCACCATTGCAACTGGGCTCTCTCTAGGAACTGTAGCCCGGCCACACTGTTGCAAGCCTCAGCTGCTCCCCATGACCCCTTCATGTCTTTCATGAAAACGTCACCAACTGGGTGACTCTATGTTACCAAGTTTTGCTGCCAGCACAAGGTACATTCTGGCATATGAAGGCATGGAGGTGCAGATTTATTACCTTATTAAACAAACATTGTTTTTAAATCCCATCTTTCATAAACCTTGTTTTTAGGACAGGACAGAATAGGACAAGACATGACAAAACAGGAATTATCCAAAATTCCATCCTAATCCAAAATATCTTGGAGACCTGTTGTTACCTCCTTGGTAGACCTGTGCCATGTGGTCACCTTTAATCAAGATGGTAGTGAAGCCACATGACATCCATCTTCCCCCCAACCCTAACAAAGATGGCTGCCAGCCATGTGGCTGCCTAAATATGGTGGCAGTACATGAGTTGCTTATATTGCAAAATGGAACCATGCCACATGGTTCCTTTAAGATTACCTATGCGGGGTTGGGGATTTAGCTCAGTGGTAGAGTGCTTGCCTAGCAAGGGCAAGGCCCTGGGTTCGGTCCTCAGCTAGAAAAAAAAAAAGATTACCTGTGCATAGAGTTTTAACTCTCAACCCCCACTGTTACTAGTTTTAAGTTAACTTTTTTCATAGATTTCACAGACTTTTAGCCATATACAATAAAATAAACGTATAAATACTGAGGTACAGAATGCTCACATAAACCAAATCTAATTTTTTGGACTGATCCAAAAGCTTTCTTTTCCCTGTCTTGTCTAAGGTGAGTCAGCTGACACAGGACACAGAGGAAACTTTTAAATAGAGAAGGAAGAGCCATAAGCCAACTCTAGCTCCAGCTTTCCAATAAAATAAAACAGCATAAAACAACTTTACTGTTATTCATGCCCAAAGGACATCTGAATGCCTGATGACCTGTGGGCAGAGAGCTCAGGGATAGATTCTGAGCCCTGGCCGTAGGAGCAGCCATGGTAGCTGTGGCAGCTGGAGACTACTGGCAGCAGAGACAGCAAAAATGTCTGACCTATTTCTGTCTCAGCCCTATGCTTGCAATAAAACTTACAGACACCCAGAAAAACAGAGAGAGATAAAACTTCCCAACAAAACAGGCAGACACAACTTTCCAGCAGGACAGACAAAACCTTCCCTGGGACACAGACAAAAGTTTCCAACCAAAACCAGAACCAGGTATGTGTGTGACATCTCGCTATTTGTCCTGGATGGGAGAATGTTGGGGTCCTGTTGAAGCCCCTCCACTTCCCAGATAGGCATCCCACAAAACAGAACCCGACTATGACTCACCAGGAGGCCTCCTCAGATGCTTGCTGCTTTTCTCAGCGTGGGAGTTCACCCTGAAAATCCACATACCAAAGGCGGCTCTGAGCCTTGGACCGTCTCAAGGCACGTGCCCTCTGAAGCAGCCCCTCAGCCCCAGAGTTCCAGAGGGAAAGTCTAGCTTTAGAATTTTTGATAGATGGTCTGAATCTCTCTGGGGGGATCCAGGAAATGTTAATAATAAGATGGTCAATAATAAGATGACTACCACAATTTAAAGCCAAATTTGAAGCAAACTTTAATTAAATAGTGGCCAGGTGCATGAGCTCTGGCCAGGTCCACACCTAGGTTCCCTGAAAATGGCCCCAAGTCACGTTTGCGAGGGCTTAAGAAGGAAAACCCACAATTCACTGCGTTTCCCCTCAGGTCCAATCAGAGGCAACATACATCCTGACTTCCTTCCCGCACACCTGCCGCCAGCATCTAGTCCGGGCAAGGTTACATCCGGTCACACTTCCTGCCATGGAACCTCAGGGCATGTGGGCTCAAGCACATTGGGTACAGATGAGTCAAACAGATGTGTTTGGGGAAGTGGAAACATGTGGCTTGTTATCTCGATAAAGAGCAGCCCTCAGCGTTTCAAGAAATACTAGTCCCTGGACAAGGGGCTTGGAGAGCAGGGGCATTTTTGTTTCATTGTTCTCTTAAGTAAAATGTAAAACTTAACATGGGCTGTCTCAGCAGCAGAGACACTTCTGATCTCATGAAGAGCCTACAAGCTGGGCCTCTGCTGTTCCTATGATGGCCTCACATATGGGCCCCCATTGTTTCTTATGGGAGGCTAAGAAACAGCAGAAGCCCAGGAGCTGGGCCTCTCATAAGAAAAATGCAGAGACCCAGGAGCTGGGCCTCCCATTAGAAACAGCAGAGGCCCAGGAGCTGGGCCTCCCATAAGAAAAATGTGGTTGGGGGAGGAGGGGATCACAACACTGGGTAGTTTGAGAACCACTGACTTAGAGAATGTTACTCCTTACCCAGGGTCTATTCATGCTTAAGAATGTACATCTAGCCTCCTTGTCTTTCCTAACTTTGTTAAGCTTAAGCTATTTTTGATAAACTGAATCATATAAAAAAACTGTTATATTCTGTAACAGTGCACTATCAAAGGATCAGAAACATTCCCAGTCTCTCTGTGGACTGTGTTTATGAGTTCAAAGTTTTATTTGATACTAAAAAGAGCTTCAATTCAGAAATTGTCATTATTTAAGGCTCGCTTGTAAACTGTGAAAGATGATTAAGACATGCAAGTAAATAGCCATCTCATAAAGGATCAAATTCTTTAATATGTTCAGAACTATAATTGTAGTCATGCCAAGCACTAATGTAATTAATTATAGGAAAGAGCTTTATTTAGCCTCCTATATGTGTTTTATAAGGTTAAGCCTAGTTTTGTTTACCTCAGATTTACTTAATAGATAATGGTCCTCAAACTTGTCAGAGATCTGATGAATATGGTATTAAAATGTTTAATGGAAAAAGCTTAGCATGACAGAGACCCACAGCTCCTACCAGTGACCCCGAGATCTGCAAAGAAGATGACAGGGCACCATGAAAACTCCACCTGGATTATGGTAATGCTAACCACTTGGAAAGACTGCCACAAGGCTGCGTCAGCCACCAGAACCCAGCCCAAACTGTGGACAAGCAGGACAGTGAGAGTTCATCGCCCCACTTTGCCCAGACAAAGTAAGGTCAATCCCCACCATGTTTCTCCTCCACAGGAAAAGCCTCTCATCTATTGGATCTGGTGGCTGAAGACTGATGCTGTCCTGGTACTTCTGCCCCCAAAGCCAACGAGACCACAGGAGCCTGATATGACCATCTGGGTAATGGTCTAGTCTCTGTTATTTTAATTGATACACGGGGCATTTGGATTATACTTTCTACTGTCATTTATCCTCCTTGATCTCTGATGCTATTGACAGCTAGGCTGACTATGTCTTTGTCAGCTTAGCAGCAGCAGGCAACCAAGTTCTTCTCCAAGGCTACAGCCACCTTGTTAGCTGATTTCATATATAAAAACCAAGCCTTGATTTTTCTAGAACTACTAGGTCTCCTATTGAGAAAGACTAGACAGGTTTGCCTTGCTAACAGGCTTCATATTAAAAGATAAACATGCTTCAGATGTAACTTTCCACTAAAGGAATGTGATTGGCAGCGACTGTGTCTCTGGTAAATGATTAGATGGAAAGAAAAGGGTTAAAAGTCTATGCAAGTTTTGAGAGTCTAAGAAAATGTCCTAAGGTATATAAGGTCTGAGGATACGAGAGTCTATATAAGTTCTGATGGCCTAAGAAAATGATTTCAGGGGTTGGGGATTTAGCTCAGTGGTAGAGCGCTTGCCTAGCAAGCACAAGGCCCTGGGTTCAGTCCTCAGCTCTGGAAAAAAAAAGAAAGAAAATGATTTCAGATGTGTAAATACAAGTTGTAAAGGTGTAAGAAAGTGATTTAATGCATGAGAAAAATGGGGAATGGTTCTGATTTGTTTTCCCCTTCTAAACTATTGTTATACTAGGATTTCAAAAGTTCAGAGTTTTAACACTGATCAACGGCATTCTCAAGAGCTTACCAGGATCTACTTAGTGTTTAGGCACAAGCTCAAGATTTTAAATTTCTTCTAATTGTCTTCTAAGTACAGACTTAAGGTGTTTCTCATCAAGCTATATTTGGCTCTCTAGACAGGAAAAAAGAATGTTCATACTTTTTAAGCCAATCTACAGCTTTTCTAGGGCTCAAAGGTGTGAGTTATACTCCAGTTGTTTTATAGACACCTATTACTGACTTTTCTACAATATGGATTTCAGATTAGTAATGCTAATATATCTAAAACCTTTAGGACTTTTTGTAAACTAAAAAAAGGAAAAGAAAAAAGCTGATATAACCTTCAGAGAATCAAGGGAGTCACAAGACTTGGATCCACTTCTTACAGATCAAAAGGAATTCAGATAAATACAGCCTACATTTCCTGACTTTTCTAGTCCTGGGGATGGGATCTCTCTCTCTCTCTCTCTCTCTCTCTCTCTCTCTCTCTCTCTCTCTCTCTCTCTTGGCTTGATACTCCTCCCTTCCCTTAACTACTAGGACTATGGTCCTGAAAGTTCCCAATGTAAGACTGTGCTGGTTTGAAAATAAATGCCTCCCAAGGTAGTGGCACTATTAGGAAGTGTGGC
This sequence comes from Peromyscus leucopus, assembly GCF_004664715.2. Lineage (NCBI taxonomy): Eukaryota > Metazoa > Chordata > Mammalia > Rodentia > Cricetidae > Peromyscus > Peromyscus leucopus. Next base: position 19,077 of record NW_023504430.1, on the reverse strand, counting down.
CTAGTTGGAGAAATTGTGTCACTGTGGAGGTGGGCTGTAAGGTCTCATATATGTTCAAGCCATGTCCAGTCTCTCAATTTACTTCCTATTGCCTGTGAGATCAAGACATAGCTCCTTCTCCAATCTCAGCTCCTTCTCCAGCACCGAGTCTGCCTGCATGCCACAATGTTGTACCATGATGATAATGGACTAAGTACCATGATGATAATGGACTAAACCTCTGAAAATGTAAGCTGCCTCCATTAAATGTTTTTTCTTTATACGGGTTGCCATGGTTATGGTGTCTCTCTTCACAGCAATAGAAACCCTAAGACAAAAATGTTCCTTTATATTCCTGAATTTTAACTTCTGTCCCTACTCTATATCTGTCTCAGCAGATTTCCACTCGGCTGACAGACACCATCCAAACATCAGCTGCTAACTACAACCTGTTCCAAACAACTGTGGATCAATCCAACCAATCAGATCGCTCCCTGTCTTGAGCTGGATCAGCAAACCAGATGCTTCTGATGAATAATGCTCCATTGCCTGAATTCCTTCCTCCATTTGACTAGCATTCTAGCCTTCCTGGGCCCTGACAACAATGTTCTAGTTTCAGCAGGAAGGAGTTATAGAAGAGACTAACTACATCATCCCTTGTCCTCCGATAGGCTGGAATGTTAGATCAAAAGAATACTCCCTGGCACAGGAGACAAAATAGCTACCTACAGTGCCTATTGGCATGTTGGGAAAGGCACCTACTAAAACCAAATAGACCCAGATCTGGCAACAGGTAAATTCATTAGCTGAAACATTTCTACAATATTATAGGGTACTCAACCTGCTCTATGTAAAACAGAGGCTATTGTGTGGCTTCAAGAGAAAATTGTTGTTTCTATATAAACCACTCAGGGATTATTAGAGATAACCTGGGTGTGTTCAACGAAAGCATTGCAAAAAAGGAGACCTGAAATGAAATAAATAATTGGTCCCCATTCTCATTTCCAGGCTCCTTCTAAATAGTGACTCTGATGTCAGTCATCACAGGGCCTTTGGATCTTCTGTTTCTGCCAATCACTGTTGACTCTTACATCACTGATGCTTTAACTAAGTGATAAGTCCTGTCTGGGTACCATTAAGCTTATGGTTATTAGATCCTAATATATACAGGTACCTATCACAGAGTCCAGGATTTGATACAGTGTATAAATCAAGATAGAAGGAAGAAAGCCCGAGTTAAATTTTAAGTTTAAATTACTATGCCTAAGAGATCCATGAAACCAAAATGCCCCTGATCTGCAGTCACCTTGCCCAAAGACAGATAGTTCCTGAAATGCTAGAGGCTATTATTTGTGAGAAATAATAAGCCACATGTATCTACTCCCTAAAGACGTTGTTTGACCCATCCACAACCGATGTGCTTGATCACATGTGAGCGGACGTAGGTGGGTAGGAAATGTATCAGGATGCCCTTGATTGGATATAGGCAGGGAGTATGCAGGCAAAAATAGGGTAGGATGTATGCCTCTACCTGATTGGACCTGATGAGAAATGTAGGAAACTGTGGGTTTGGCCTTTTTAAGCCCATATAAAATGTGATCTGGGGGCATTTCCTGGGAACTGGGTATGGACATGGGCAGAGTGTATCCTCCTGGACACTATAAAATTAAAGCTTGCTTCAAATCTACCTTGAAACTGTGATGATGGTTTTATACTCAACCAATGGGGTTAACACAGCGAGGCTCTATATGGGAAGAGCAGAAGCCCATAAGGGAGGTCATCTTTAGGAGCAGCAAAGGTCCATCAGTGAGGTCCTCCATAGAAATATGAGAGACCCATAAGTGTGGCCTTCCTTGGGAACAGCACAGGCCCCTGTGTGAGATCTCATAAGGAACAGCAGAGGCCAATACATGTAGCCTCCTTAGGAACGTCACAGTCCCATAACTGAGGCCTCCATAGGAACAAGAGAGGCCATAAGTGAGGCCTATACTGCAACAGCAGATTACCATAAGTGAGTCCTCCATAAGAACAGCAGGGACTCATAATGAGGCCTCCATAGCAACAGCAGTGTCCTATATGTAAGGCCTCCATAAGCACAGTACAGGCCTATTGGTGAGGCCTCCACAGAAACAGCGTGGACCTATAAATGAGGCCCTTCTTGTGAACAGTGGGGGACCATAATTGAGGCCCTCCATGGGAACAGCAGATGCTCATAGGTGAGCCCCCACAGCAGCAGCAGAGGCCCATAATGGAGTCCCTCCTTGGGACTAGCAGAGATTTATAAGTGAGACCCTCAATTACAGCAGCAGGTGTCTGTAAGTAAGGATCTCCTTGAGAACAGTAGTGGCCCACAGAGAGGCCCTCCCTGAGAACAGCAAAGGCCCAGCAGCAAGGCCCTCCATGGTAGAAGCAGCCTAAGAAACAAGTGTTTCAGGTAAGAGTATTTGCATTGCTGGCTTCCAAGTCCATGGCAGACACACTGAGAGAAGACCCTCCTTAATTCTTAATTTCATTATATAAAAGCAATACAATTCAGTTCTTTTTAAAATAGAAAATACAACTGAACAAAAACTTTAAAATAACCATCCCTTTACCTATGAAGAACCAATTATCTATCACATTGATAGGTGATATTTATACCACATATAGATATAAAACACTTATAGATATACATGCTTGTCTGGGCTTTGAAAGTAAGCCCTCCTGAACCTTGCAACCCGGTTCTGATTGTCTATTTTTATAGTGACCCTATCTCAATAAATGACTATTTACAGCATTGTAATAGCTAATTGGTACTCCTTTAAGACTCCTTTCTAAACTCCTTAACAAGAAACATGATTATAAAATAACTTTTAATGTAAAACTTCTCAGGTAAGCCGTACTCTACTGGCAAAGAGGATAAATAACAGTAAATGCACAGCCACCATTACCTTCTTTTGCCCTGTATTCCAGGCTGATGCAGCTTCCTAAGAAGCGGTGATAGGCCCTCATCTCCGCCTCTGTTATCCGCACCATGGTGTAAGGTGGGTATCTGGGATCTGTTTCTTCATACTGCCTGCACTGCACAGCTGTGGAGTTCCAGGACACAAGACCACCCCCCTCCTCTCCATGCCGCTCTGGGCAGTGCATTCACACTATGGTTAAACCTCCTCTGCCTAATCTCTCTGAAGATCACACAAGGTCTTTTCCTTGCTGAGAGTTGATCCTGAGGATTAGCGGGTGCGGACAGGGTCACTGCTTCAACAGACTACCAGAACTCCTGATCCAGAAACAACAGAAGGGGAGCTGAGGGATAAAGACATTAGGAACAAAGGAAAACACTTGAGCTGCTGATAATAAGAATGTTTCCCTAAAAGCACCACATTGTGAAATATCGGGCCATTGGTGAAATAACAATTAAAATTATTAAATTTTAAAACATTTTTTGAAAAGATAATCTTTGGGAGATTATTTCTGCGAGGTCAGTTTCACTTGCCTTCTTTTCCAAGCTCTCCAGGCTGCCGAAGCATAAGCCCAACACTTAGCATTGCTGCCAGGGGCTTCACCGTCTAAGGAAGCACCAGGCTGACACAGAAAGTGATAAAGTTTCACAAGCTCCAACTGCTTCCGAGGAACAGCTGCAGCACATCACAATTCCCAAGTGAAGGATGCTCCTTCCTGCTGATATCCAAGAGCGCCCCCCTAGAAACACAAGAAAAAAAATGACTTCATATGGCAGAGCTAGGCTGTATACAAAGACACAGGGAGAGGCTGCCTTTTCCTAACACGTTTTGTTCTGTTTTTACGTGATTAATGTCGCTGCTTAATAGTGTTGTGCTCTATAATTTAAAGAAGAATACACAATTAAACAGCCAATAGTTAAGTGAAAAGTATATGAATGTCTAAAGGCTCTGTCTATGTGAGCATCTGTGGTGGTCTCCAGGCTCTGTCTATGTGAGCATCTGTGGTGGTCTCCAGGCTCTGTCTATGTGAGCATCTGTGGTGGTCTCCAGGCTCTGTCTATGTGAGCATCTGTGGTGGTCTCCAGGCTCTGTCTATGTGAGCATCTGTGGTGGTCTCTAGGCTCTGTGATCTCTGAAGGGAAGTTTGTATTGCACCTTAAGCATATTTACAGACCCAGATATGTATAGCTGTTAGGTCATTTTTCTTCAGTAACATGTTTTATAATTTAACTGGATAACTTGGCAACTATTTCTTAGGATAGCTTTGTAAATGTTTGCTTTTTCAAGACAAGCTGATGGGGATTCAGCTCAAACAGGCAGGAGGAAAACTCAATAAAACTTTAACCCATCCTGTCTGTCTCACACAGATATTATGAAACTGTAACGGTGCAAGGCAACAGCTAGACTACATCTGTTCATATTAAAATAATGCATGTTTTGTGATGTTTTTATTTTTTACAAGTTTTAATAATAAAGTTTATAAAATAAAATAAAAAAATGCTAAATGTAGAATATATATTTTTCTTTCCTTCATTATGAAGCCTGTTTATTTTATATAAGGCCTCGACCATAGAGCTGTGTTTCTTGGTAAGGTTGGTATTCAGGCTCTTCTCACTCTATTGCCTGATATGCGGGTCTAGGTTAATTTGCCTTCAAGTTTGTGAATCTTGTTGATTTTCTCAAAGAACCAACTCTTTACTTCTTTGAGGCTGTATTTTGCCTTTTCAGTTGTTGTTTCTATTTAGCTGACTTAAGCCCCGAGTTTGATTATTTCTTTCTGCCTATTCTTTTTTGGGTCTTACCGCTTCTTGTCTTTCTAGAGGTTTGAAGTATATCACTAATCGATTAATATGAGATGTCCCTGGTTTTTTTATGTTGGCACTTAGTGTTTCCCATAGGTTTTGGCAAGTTGTATTTCATCTTCATTAAATTCTAAAAAGGTTGTAATTTCCTTTTTGATATCTGTCTTGACCCAGTTTTCATTCAGTGGTGAGTTGCTTTGCTTCATGGAGTTTGTGTACTTTCTATCATTACTGTTCTTGATGCCCACCTTGAGACATGGTGGTCAGATAGGATGCAGGGTATTATTTCAAAGACTTGCTTTGTGTCTCAATATGTGGTCAGTTTTGGAGATGTCTTACTTAGGATTTCTATTGCTGTGAAGAGACACCATGACCATGTAAGTCTTCTAAAGGAAAACATTTAATTGGGGCTGGCTTACAGTTTCAGAGGTTTAGTCCATTATCATCATGGTGGGACATGGCAGCATGCAGGCAGACATGGTGCTGGAGAAGGAGCTAAGTTCTACATCTTGATCCACAGGCAATAGGAAGTAAATTGTGTCACTGGGCATAGCTTGAGCATAGGAGACCCACAGTGACACACTATCTCCAACAAGGCCACATCTACTCCACTACCTCCTAACAGTGCCACTCCCTATGAGGGCCATTTTCTTTCAAAGTACCACTGGAGAGTTTAATGGGCTGCTTGAGAATAATGTGTTTTCTTTAGTATTTGGGCATAATGTTCTGTAGCTGTTTCTCTCTCTGTTTAGTTTTTGTTTGAATGATCTGTCTGCTGGTGAGAATGGGGTACTGAAGTCACCAACTAACACTTTGTGAGAGTCAGTATGTGATTTTAGCTGTAGTGTTTCTCTTTTGAAATTCAGTGCCCTTGTGTTTGTTACATAAATGTTTAGAATTATCCATTTATGGACATTTTTTTCTTTTTGAGTATGCAGTGTCCTTCCCTATTAACCAAATTTAATCTTAAAATTAATAAGATTCATTGTGGTTTGAAGTCTATTTTGTCAGATATTAAAATAACTACACTCCCTTTCTTCTTAGATCCATTTGTTTCAAATACCCTTTCCCATCATTTTACCCTCATGATGTCTTTCCTTGGGGGTGAGAGGTTTCTTGGATGCAGCAAAAATATGGACCCTGTTTTCTAATCTTGTAGCAATAACGCCCACACTACCACCACCCATTCACCATGTCCAAGCAAGGGGCTGTGGATCGAAAAACAGAGACAAATGACAGCAGGTCATTCACCTCAGCAGAATGCCAAATGCTGTTTATTGAAAGAGGGAAGAAACCTTAAATACAGTCTTACAGCACAGTGGGAGAACCCCAGAGGGCAGAAATTCGCTACTGATGTTTACAATCTTGTATCTAAGCTGTTAAAGCCCAATATGCAGGATACACAAACAAAGAACTTCCCTTAAGCATTCAGGAGGGTGGAAACCATCAGGGAATTAGCATAGGGAGGATATCAAGGTCAAGGTGCACAAGCAAGGCAACAGTTACCCAAAACGGGGGCCAGGGACCTACAGGTCCCCCTTTTATTAAAAAAACGAGCTTCTGCTTAGGTTGCGTGTGACGTCAGCAGGTCACCTTACCCTTCATGGAGATGCCTGCCCAGGCCACACAGGTGCTCTGTCTTAGGTTGATGAGTGCCCCCCAGGTATTACCCGTCTCTGAATACTCATTATCATATAGGCTCAACCACGTGAGCTGTAGAGTTAACTGCTGCCAAAGATCTCAAAGTGGCGCTGGGCTTGCAATCTGTGCATTTGAAACAGAAAAGACCAACAGAAGTCCTAACCCACCATAGCCAGTAGGCTAAAGGCAACTGAGCCATTCCCTTCCTTAAGGAGCCTTACTGCAAATTGGAGTCCTTGCAAGATGGTATCCCAAAAGCAAATGGAACTTGAGTTTTATAAATTTCAAAGCCAATCGAAATGTATATAACTACTGAATAAAATTTATCATGCCCAATAGAATGAAAGTGTAATTAACTGTGGTAGCTACTTTTGCTGCCAGGGTTTTCACTGTGCTAGCTGTAGTAACCAATTATGAAATAGCAATCCCAGAAACAGTAGCAGCAGTGGCCACCACCTCTATAGCAGCAACAAGGCAGCAGCGATGTCAAGTTCTCTTTTGGAGCATGCGGGCATCCACTGGCATGGACACAACTCCAGGAACATGACCGACCAAGGCCCATATTTCTTGATCCCAGCATGACTTAAGCTGGCAGCTCTGCAAAAGAACAACTAAGAACCATAAAGAAAAAACAGACAGCACACAAGGAGCAGAACTAATGGTCTCATAATGGCTACATTCAGGCTCACAAATTTTAAAGGTATCTTCAAAGGAGGCTAGATGAATTTCAGGAGGCCAATAAAAGTTGCATAGAGCCACTCCTGAAAAGTAGGTACTACACCAGCTTGAAGAGGATTGTGAAAATGAAAAGGCTTAGCTGGCATGGTACTGTGAACAAATGGAAGTCAGTGACCTTCAGGGTTATCCTTAATTTCCAAGGTGTCTGGGTGACACATTCTCAAACATACTTGAAAGAGCAGTTACCATACATTACCTTCTGAAGAATCCAACTGCATGGCTACAGTTTCTAGTCTTATATTAATGCTTGCCAAGGCTGGCCATATTGGGCTCTTAATCCCCATTGGCATCAGAAGGGGAGAGTTCTTCACAAAGGCCCAATAGGTCTCTGCCATGTTGGGATTCAGCAGCAGCCACAGGGTGCACGCAGCACTCAGGAACCCAAAGAGGGAATCTCATTGTCCTGTGGAAAGACACAAACAGATCCCCGGGCCCACACCAATACCAGATCAGGTCTCCTCCAAGTGCCAGTAGAAAGATCCTTCCATTGCACCAGAGGATGATTTGCAACAGGAGCCCTCCAGTGCTTATCTGCAGCAGATACTCCAGCAGAATCCACCGATACAAAAATTTAAAATATATAAAATAAGGGAAAGAAAAGAATGTGGAGAGGAGAGATGAGCCCCTAGCTCCCCCTTTTTACTTTAGCAATATATGTTTTTAAGGTACAATGGCAGTGTTCTACTATAGCCTGTCCTTGAGGATTATAAGGAATACCAGTCTTATTAATGATAGAAAAATCTTGGCAGAATTTTGAAAATCCCATAGTGCTGTAGGCAGGACCATTATCAGTCTTTATGCATTTTGGCACTCCCATGTAAGCAAAAGCATGAAGACAATGATTCTTTACATCTTTAACCTTTTCCCCTGAATGGGCAGAAGCAAAAATTAGAGAGGAGTATGTATCAATAAATACATGGACATATTGTAATTTTCCAAAGGAAGGCACGTGTGTGACATCCATTTGCCACACATGATTAGGTAAAAGTCCTCAGGGATTAACTCCCAAATGAGGAACGGATAAAAATTCAGCACAAATAGGACATGATTTAACTATCTGGATGGCTTGTTCCCAAGTTATGCCCGTATGATGACGAAGAGATCCAGCATTAAGATGATAATGTTGATGCAACTGAGTAGCCTTTTCAAAGGCAGAACAAACTAATGTGACAGCCATACGAGTAATGGCATCAACCCTCTGATTACCTTCACTTAGAGGTCCAGGCAACTGAATATGAGCTCTAATATGGCCCACATAAAGGTTATATGCATGGGACCATATGAGTCCTTGCACTTGCAATAAATATTCATGAATGGGAGAAATGGATGGCTTGTAGGCTGCTGTCTCCAAAGGCATAACTGCATGTGCCACATATTGGCTCTCAGTATAAATGTTTAGAAGCTCATCAGAAAACATCTGTAAAGCAAGCAACAGTGCCCATACCTCCACCATCTGGGCAGAAGTGCCTTGGACTTTCATTCTCTTCACTATGTTACCAGAAACTACCACAGCAAAACCATGTGAAATGCCATCAGTAAATACCACACAGGCCTGAGGAATAGAAATCATCTGTACTATCTTGGAAAATATAATGGAATGCAATTTAAAAAATTTACACACATCATTGGAGGGGTAGTGAGTATCAAATTGACCCTGCATGGAGCATGTCAATATGGCCCAATCATTATCATTAGTTTGCAACCATGCTATTTGAGACTGGGTGTATTGGGTCACCACAATATCTGGCTCCTTACCAAAAGTTTGAACACTGATAATCTGAGCAATAGCCTGAGGATAAGGAGTAATGGTTTTTGCTGGAGAACCTGGGGAATGTACTTATAGAATAGGACCTGTTTGCCAAAACACTCCAGTAGGTGAATGAGAAAAACAAAATATCAAATATAATAAGGGAGAAGATAGATCTATATACTGCACATGAGCCTGCTCCAGGGCCTCTGGCACTCATTGTAGGGCTGTATGCCCTTCAGCTGTTAATTCACGGGGAGATAAAGGGTCAGGGTTGCCCTTTAAGACATCATACAAAGGATGAAGTTGACCTGTTGGAATCTTTAAAGTGGACTGAAGCCATTGAATATCTCCCAGAAAGGTTTGGAAATCATTAAGTGTGCATAGCTGATCCATACGCAGAGTAATCTTTTGTGAACGTATGCCTATGCTTAACAAATCATGACCTAAATAATGATAGGGAAAGGATGCCTGTAACTGGGGCTATTTGTAAATTAGCCAGTCTAAGAACCTCTTGTAATTTAGAAAAGGCATCAAAAACAAGTATTTTATCTTTAGCAGCCAGTAAAATATCTTCCTTATAAGTCAGTCACAATTAAATGCCAATATTTAGGAATTGCCACGGGGCAGGCAAACAAGGCTGTGTTGCTCCTATGAGAAGCATGATTTTATTCACAGCTCTAAGATCTTGTAATAGCCACTACTTTCCTGACTTCTTTTAGAGGCCAGTTGGATCTCAGGATTCTTGTGAAATTATAGATATATCCAGCACCAGAATCCAATAATCTTTTAATCTCAATCCCATATAATTTTATTTTTAATTTAGGCTGCTTGTCATTGATAACTGTTTGTCAAAACACCTTTTCTCCTGTACTTTTAAAGCCTCCAGTTCTACATATAGGCACCATTTTGCATTTAAAATATGAAAGCAATAATAATTGAGCAATTCTATCACCAGCTTCTGTTTCCATGGTCCTTTTTACATATACCAATTATAAAATCATTAAATACAATCTCTATAGGATTTGAAGAGGTAACTTTAGGTAATACTCTTGAGTATTTTTATAAAATCTTAAAAAGCAGATCCTTTTTTATAGATTTCAAGTAATACATTAGCACAAATAGCCAATTATTAACAATGTGGACCAACAATTTACCTGTATTTTATTTACTGGAAAAATAATTTTGTAACCTCTTTATCAGTAAGAGATTATTTTTATGGGTTTATCTTAGCAACAACATTATTTAATAAGCTAATAACCCAATCCATTTCAGGTGTTATATTTCTATAGAATTTCCAAGAATTTCTAGAAAGCAACTTAAAGAGCAGAGCCCATTTCCAGTAATGATCAACAGACAAGAGCATACCTAATATATAGTTCAAAATTATGAATTCTGTTCCTTTAGTTTATCTACCATGAAAATCCAAACATTTATTAAGACAATCAAAAGAAAAGAACATCCTTTATATAATGAATATTAATATCCCTGGAAATTCAAACAGCATTGACTTAGCATTCCATGTCCTGACTGAAACCATTTTTCACCAGAAGTTGGGCCCGTTTAAACTTTTAGTGCTAGTCCCTCTCCTGGCCTCTGCTCGCTTGCCCACCCATGAGCCTGTTCCCCTCATCGGCCTTGTGGCTATGCCTCCTGTCTGTGTGTACCTGCCTGCCTGCTGCTCCGGGCTATCTCGCACACGCCTTCTCCTCCATGCTGGATGCGTGCCCCACACACGAGCACTCACGTTTAAACTTTCTCTTACTGATATGAAGGGACTACCTAATAATGAGTTATTCCCACCATTAATGGAAAAACAGAAAAACATTTCCCACAAAGGGATCCTAAATATTGAATTATTCCCACTCTGAGGGAAAAATGAACATTTAAACCAAAATTAAGCAAACAGACAATGAAACTTCTATGACTCTTTGTAATTCAGATGCTGCCGCTCTGTGCTGGCAGGCAGAAAGAGCTCAGAGTTTTGGCTATCCTGAAAATTCTAAAACTGGAAAGAGCCCTTTCTTCCTCCATTACCACTGGGAAGAGGCTTCTCTCTGTCCTTCATCCTTCCTCTACAGGGCCCCAAAATCTTTAGGCCTAGTTTCAATTTTTTCCCTTTTTTTACCAGGAAAATCCTTTTATCTTGATTAAAAATTTTCTCCCTTTTCTAATGGGGAATTTCCTTTCCTTTCCTCTTCTCTATTGGGAAGATTTCCTTTTTTATTTTTATGAAATCTTTAGCTGTCTTGCCCTATCTTAACTTCGGTGCCCTCCTGCTTCAACAGTCCAGTTAACTGACTGTGAGCTAGCTGCACCCATTTCAATTCACCCTTATCTTCTCTTTTCTTTTTTCTTTAAATTACTGGCCAGCCTTACCTTTTGGGTGTCCATCAGCAACGTCCCTTCTTTCTTGGATCTTGGTGGGACCTCCATTTGTAGCGATAACACCTGTGCTACCACCACCCGTTCACCATGTCCGAGCAAGGGGCTGTGGATAGAAAAACAGAGACAAAAGACAGCGGGTCATTCGCCTCAGCAGAATGCTGAATGCAATTTATTGAAAGAGGGAAGAAACCTTAAATACAGGCTTACAGCACAATGGGAGAATCCAGAGGGCAGAAGTTCACTACTGATGTTTACAATGTTGCATCTAAGCTCTTAACGCCCAATATGCAGGATACATAAACAAGGAACTTCCCTTAAGCATTCAGGAAGGTGGAAACCGGCAGGGAATTAGCATAGAGAGGACATCTGGTCAAGGTCAGCAAGTAGGCAACAGCTTACTCAAAATGGGAGGGCCAGGGCCCTACATAATCTGGTACTCTTTATCTTTTTATTAGGGGAATTGAGACCATTAATGTTGATGGTTATTATTGAACACAGCTTATTAATTCTTGTTATTTTGTTATACATGTTTTCCCTCTTTTGATTAACTGTGATGGAATTATTGATTCTTTTTGTCCTTTCAGGTATAATTAACCTCTTCAGGCTGAAGCTTCCCTTCTGGTGCCCTCTGTGCAACTGTATTGGTGGACAGAAATGGTTTAAACTGATTTTTATCATGAACTTGCTTCAGGATTTGGAGATAAAATAGAGGAATTGGACTACAAAGAGAACACCTAGAATACTACCTATTACTACCTCCTCCACCCGCTAGTGACCTTGGGAGATAATAAACTAGATAAGAAAAATGTGTAAATGAAAATTTCTGGAAAGAAGTTGTGCATGCAAAGTCTGATGGACAGATTAAAACTTCAATGGTGGAGAGGTTGGGAAGCTCTAGTTAGAGTCTCTTTACAGTTCATCTTGGGTGATCTTCAGCCTACAAACAGCCATTCCTTGCCCCCTTTCTGTCAGACCTAACATCATGTAAATAGCAGAGAAAGCTGTGCCTACCATGACAAACATAAAAACCTCTGGGGTGTATTAACTTAAAGAACCCCATTCTCCAGCAATAGAGGGATGGCTAAAATCCCTCTGCCTGCTGTGACTGCCCACTTAATGTTTTCACCACTGTATTCTTAAAGCACCTTGATTTATAACTTTTGTTGTTCTAATACTGTGAAAACTCCATGGAACTGCTTTCACATTGGATTTGCAGAGACCTGATGCATGCTCCCAGACATAGTCACTCAAGTCTGGCCCCAGAATAAATAATATCTCTTTTTCCCTTTGAGGTAAGAGCTGTTGTTTTTTGTTTGTTTGTTTGTTTGTTTGGTTGGTTTGTTTTTGGGTTTTTTTTGGGGGGGTTGGTTTAGTTTGGTTTTTGTGCTAACTAAGGTTAATTAAAATTGCAGTTCTGTGATGCAGCTTCCATGAGTTAACTGTCTATGATAGTATGGGACTTTGCAGGGATGTAGCTGTTTAGGGGTTACCCACCCTTCTGTAAGTAATCCCTCATCCATGCTCTATAGGAAAGACTTTGGTAAAACCATACTTTGGTCTGTTATAGTAAGTAGGTATCCTATTGCATCTCCCCAGGAAAAGTTTAGGTGTTAATCCCATAGACGTGAGGAGAAAGGCCATTGATCCAAATTAAGGCAGCTTTATTCATATATATGGCCTGTCTCCTTCTAAGGCAGGGTTCATGAGATCAGCACTGGACATGGGGAAGATAAGGTTTTTATAGCTCAGGAGTAGGGGGTTTCCAAATGGGGGATTTGTCATCACCACTCATGGCTTTTCCACCTGCAAACTACTTTGTGAGGGAGTCATGTTCTTAAGAGCCTTGAATTCCCTTTCTTCATTACCCATGAACAGCCTAGCTAATTCCAAAAGAATAAGCAGGGGGATGACAGTAACGTGTTAGCAGAATAGGTTGTTCTACATTCACTCTAGGTAGCCTTTGTAATTACCTCGGCAGTCAGGATGGAGGCTAGGGTCCAGGGGCCTTTTCAAACTCTCCACCACCCTTGTCTAACTCAGCCCATGTTGACCCCCTCATTCCTCCTACAGACAATTAAGCTATCCTGTTTTCAACCTGTTCCCCTAAGAGGGCAAGCTTATATTGCTCACCTAGCAGCTTCTAGAAAAAAAAAATCCTGAGGAATTCTGGTAGAGGGAGCTTCTTATTAAAGAAGCAATGAAGTCCTTATCATGCTTCTGCTAGCTCATAAAGCAAACAGCTGAAGCAATTTCATATTCAGAGTCCTTTTTTGCTATAGTTGCCAATTTATTCTAAACCACTTCAAATATATAGACTTATTCCAATTTGAGACTAAGCAAAGGAACTGTTACAATTATCACTCTACTTAAAGAAATCTGGAGACTGGGACTCAGGACATCTTCTGCATGCCACTAAACATATGACTCTTGATCTGTTTCTGAGTGGCTAATATAACCTACAGGGCCACAAAGCAGTATTAGTTGCAATTTCTACCTCTAAGTAAGATATGGTGTTGTTATTAGAAAAGACTTTATTCAGTAAATGTTTAACCAGCAACCAAAGCATGAATTTGTATTTGCAAAATACAAACTAACTGCTGAGAGAGAGAGAGAGAGAGAGAGAGAGAGAGAGAGAGAGAGAGAGAGAAGAAAACAACAAAAAAATAGAAAGGTGACATTACAGACACCATGACCACAGCAACTTTTTTAAAGGAAAAATTTAATTGGGTGGCTTACAGTTTCAGAGGTTTTGTGTATTATCATCAAGGTGGGTAGCATGGCAACATTCTGGCAGACATGGTGCTGGAGAAGGAACTGAGAGTTCTCCATCTTGACCCACAGGCAAGTGAACTGTCTCACTGGGTGGAACTTGAGCACAGGAGGCCTCAGAGCCAACCCACAGTGACACATTTCCTCCAACTAGCTCATACCCACTCCAGCAAAGCTGAGAGGCTGTTCCTCTGTTTGACAGCCAGAGGGATGGAAAACGTTACGATTAGAGAGAAGAAAACAGAGCAGGGAAGGAGGGAGAGTGAGGGGGAATGATGCTGGTATTCCAGGGCAGGGAAAACAGTGGCAGACTTTGGAAGAACAAGATGGAGTGGGCTATTGGTTGCTGTACGGCTGCTTCTTCTTGGTTACCATTATAGGACGTCATAGATGGAGAAAAACCAAACTGCTCAAGAGCTGGGAAGAAATTACTGAAGGTGTGACATGGTGATGGACTGTTAGAACCATTAAAAAGAGCAAAATGGGGGTGGGGTGGGGTGGTAAGAAGGTCAGCAGGTAAAAGTGTTTTCCACGCAAGCCTAGTGAGCTCATTGGGCCAATCAACACATCACAATATCTGGTGGAAGGAAGACAAGATTGCTGAGTTAGTGGCTATGGTTGCTTGCACAAGATCAAGCCAGTCAGAATCCCGGACAGATGAGAAGTGGTTCACAAAGTGCCTAGCTGAGGTGCTTTGCAGGTGAAGACTCTTGGGGTAGGAGAGTCTGCTTTCTTAAGGTGTGAGATCTCCCACAGCTAAGCACTGAGTGGAACTCCGGAGTCCAATCAAAGAGAGGGAGGAGGGATTATATGAGCAGAGGGGTCAAGATCATGATGGGGAAACCCACAGAGACAGCTGACCCGAGCTAGTTGGAGCTCACTCCACTGACAGCTGCGGAACCTGTATGGGATTGAACTAGGCCCTCTGAATATGGATGACAATTGCGTGGCTTGGGCAGTTGCGGCCACTGGCAGTGGGACCAGGATTTATCCCTAATGCATGAACTGGCTTTTTGGAGCCCACTCCCTATGGAGGGACACTTTGCTCAGCCTAGATACAGGGGTGTCCCTACTACCTAATGACATTGTGGCTATTAGATATATAAGTCACACTGCAATGTGTAGCAGGAATCTTAAAGGTTCTTATTAATAAAATCAAACCCGAGGTCAGTTATTGGGGTCAATGCTGGTAGATCAGAGAGACAGAACAAGCCACAGCTATCTCACTTTGCCAGTTCCTCAGCTGGTCCTGTTTCCTCAGACTGGAAGCTTCTGTGTCCTCATCCCAATGGCTCTCAGCTGAACTGCTGCTGGAAAGCCTGAAGCTTAACCAGCCAAATGCTTCTAGTTTCTGGTCCTCACGCCTTATATATTTTTCTGCTTTCTACCACCACTCTCTGGGATTAAAGGCTGGCTTTCTGGGATTAAAGGCGTGTGTCACCATGCTTGGCTGTTTCCAATGTGGCCTTGAACTCACAGAGATCCCAGATGGATTTCGCCTCTGGAATGCTAGGTTTAAAGGCATGTGCTACCACTACCTAACTAGTGGCTATTCTGTTCTCTGACCCCCAGATAAGTTTATTAAGGTATACAATATTTTGGGGAACATAATACCACCACAGCAATGTGCTATCCATATGTTTGTAGTGGCACTAGTGTAAACAAGACTACCACCCCACTAGTCATATAAAACTGTAGCACCAATAATTATACATGGTACCTAGCACAGTACTCACTTGATAACAATAAATAACTACATTACTAATTTATGCATTGGCTATACTATGTACTTATATATAGGCTTGTATTCATTCCTTTTCTGTTGCTTTGATAAAATACACTCACAACAGCAATTTAGGGTGGGAAGGATTTGTTCTGAGTTGCAGCTCTGGAAAGGGGTACAACCCATCGTGGCAGTGATGGCAAGGTAGCAGGAGGCCAGGCCATCACATTTCGTTAGGAGTCTGGATACAGATGGAGAACAGGAAGCAGGGCCTGGCTATAAAATCCCCGCACCTGTCATAGTGACATACTTCTCCAGCAAAACCTCGTCCCCTGAGGGTCCATAGTCTTCTCAAACAGCACTACTCTCTGGGTAGCAAGTGTTCAAACACGTGAGTCCGGGGTGGACATTTCACATTCAAACAATGTTCCTCCCACGGTCCCCACAGGCTCACGTCCAGCTCATAATCCAAAACGCATTAAGTACAACTTCCAAAGTCTCCATAGTTTTTGACAGTCCCAATACTGTTCAGAAGTCCAGAGTCTAATGGGTCTTCTGAGACTAAAGACAATCTATTAACTGTGACTCTGTAATATCCAAAAAAAATTCTTCTAATACATAATATCACAGAGTATACATCCCCAAATGAATGTGTGAGAGAGCATGGTAAGAAAAGACTGGACCACAACAAGACCAAGACCCACGAGGCTGACATCGAATCCTGAAGTTCCATGTGTGATACCTGAGGCTTCAGTTCAAAGGGTGAGCTGACTCCAGCACTCCCGTTGGGCCGCCTACAAAATACATCTCTCTCTCTTGAAATGACTCCACTCCCTGTACACAGCTCTTCTGGCAGATATTCCACAGTGCTGGCATCTCCAATATCATGAGGTGTCCACAGCAACCAGGATTCACCTTCACGGCTTCACACAATGGGCTCTCAGGGACTCAGATCCCACCACACACTGTGTGACCTCAGCACATCTCTGAAACCGTGAAGTAAGAATCCAGGACCCCTCTCAATGCTGCAACTTTCCTATTTCCAAAACCAGAAAGAACAAGTGGCTGACACGGTCAAGTTCTTCTGACAGCTCAGGATGAAGCCAGCCCCTTGGATAAGAGCTTCAGGAGCTTCTGCAGGATAAAGCTAGTACTTGCTTTCTGGGAGCAATTCCACGGCCCCTTTTCATAGGTGGGAGCTTTTGTGGATGAGATCTTGCCTTCAGGGCACCTTTCCTGTTCTTCCAGTGCAGCATGAGAAGCTTCTCTTTAATGTAGATAATCTCTCTAATGATTGCAGTATCCCCACCCCCTTCAGCACATGCCTTGGCTTCAATCTTAAACTTTCTATTGCTCTTTTCCTCTACAAACTTTTTGTTTGTTTTGATTTGATTTTTAGAGACAGGGTTTCTCTGTGTAGCCCTGGCTGTCCTGGAACTCGCTCTGTAAACCATGCTGGCCTCAAACTCACAGAGCTCTATCTGCTCTGCCTCCCGGGTGCTGGGATTAAAGGTGTGCACCACCACCACCCAGCTTCTCTGAACTTTTTTTCTTTTTTACTCACTGGTTGCTCTTTTTCATTGTGGGCCTACATATGAGTAACAGGCAGTAACCAGTTCACAGACTCAATGTTATGATGTCCTGAGATTTCACCCACCAAAAAAATTAGTACATTACTATAAAATTTAGCTTTATGCAAATTCTCAAGACATGGGTACAACACAGCCTGATTCATTGCAAGATTATAATTAGAATAGACCCTAGGCCAGTTCCTGTTAGAGTTCTTGCTCTCCTCTGAAACCTCATGAGCCAGGTCACCACTATCTGATTTTTTTTTTCCTTTAAGTCTATGCTGGGCATTTCTGGCTCCCACCAGGATGGTCCAATAAACTCTGTTCACATCTTTCAAGGATTTTTTAAGCCCAGAATTCCAAACTATTCCACATACTTCCCACAAATCAGTTCCAAAGTCAGATTTATCACCACAATGTCCCCACTTCTGGTAACAATTTCTGTGTTATTTTCTTTTCTGTTGCCATGATAAAATACCCTGAACAAAGAAACTTATTACAGTTCCAGAGGGGATAGAATTCATCCTGAAAATCAAGACATGGTAGCACAAGCATGGAACTAGTCTGTCACAGGAATTACCAGGAAGTGGGGTCAGCACACAAAACCTCAAAGCCACCCTCAGTGATGAACTTTTCTCACCAAGATGCCACCTCCTAAATCTTCCATAACCTTCTTTAAACTAAGGCTGATGTGTACATGTGAGTTTTTAACCAAAAAAAAAAGTTTAAAACTAAAACTTTAAAATAGAAAAAATGCTTATAGAATTAGTATATTAAGAAAGTATTTTATGTAACTCCATGTGTTTGTACTTTTAAGCTAAGTATTATTACAAAAGAATCCAAACTTTTTTTAAATTCAAAGTCTTTAAAATAAGAATTTTGTAGTATGTAACCATTAATTATTACCAAAGATGGGAAATGTTTAAAAATGATCTAGTGTGGCCATGTGTACAGCGTGTATAAGATCTCCAGTAGTGCACAAGCATCTCTAGGCATCCACATTCACCTCAAACTCACTAGTTCTCCCAGAGCAGCCAGTCTGTCTGCACCTTACTTGTTAAGCGCCTTTATAAATACACTTTCTTGAATCATTTACACCCTGTTTACACTGTATCCTTGGTCAGCCTGTATGCTTTCTGTGCCTGATTTGGGTTACATTGTCTACAGTGCTCAGTGCAGTAACTTGTTGTATACATTCTTATCTCAGGCATAGTAGACTATACCATTTACCTAGAAGTGCAGCAGGCTGTATGCCATCTAAGTTATATAACTAATTTTCTTACCTGTTTGGAGCACCGCTTTAACATATACCCTAGACATTAAAAATGTAATGTTTTATCTTTTTTCCATTTTATGATGTGTGGTGGTATTGTGTTCCCCTCAAAAATTGTGTACCCTAATAAACGTATCTGGGGTCAGAGAACAGAACAGCCACTAGATATAGAGGTGGCGCACACGCCTTTAATCCTAACACTTGGGAGGCAGAGATCCATCCCGATCTCTGTGAGTTCAAAGCCACACTGGAAACAGCCAGGCATGGTGACACACACCTTTAATCCCAGGAAGTGATGGCAGAAAGCAGAAAGGTATATAAGGCATGAAAACCAGAAACTAGGGCCGGTTAAGCTTTCAGGCTTTTGAACAGCAGTTCAGCTGAGATTCTTTCTGGATGAGGACTCAGAGGCTTCCAGTCTGAGGAAACAGGATCAGCTGAGGAACTGGCGAGGTGAGGAAGCTGTGGCTTGTTCTGCTTCTCTGATCTTCCAGCATTCATCCC
>NW_023504429.1:0-3000 GCF_004664715.2 Peromyscus leucopus | reverse complement strand
GTGAGTTATATATAAAGGATGACTCCTTTTCCTGATTGTATCTTGTAATTGAATAAATAGTGAAGTTAATTCTGAAGCATCAGGGATAATTCTTCAGTCTCAATATGTAATACTACGCTTTCAGCATACTGAGAGTCAGTTACTATGTTGAGAGGTTCTGAAAAATCCATTAATACCAACAGAATAGCATACAGTTCTGATTTTTGAACTGAATTATAAGGACTTTGAACCACTTTACTTAAATTTTCAGATTTGTAACCTGCCTTTCCTTTTTGTTGGCATCTGTATAAAATGTATGAACTCCAGATATGGGTTTTTCCATACAATTTGAGGCAAGATCCAATCAGCTCTCTTTCATAAGATCAATTCTATCGCTTTTGGGATATTTGCTGTTAATTTCTCCCAAAAAATTACTGCAAGCTCTTTGCCAAGGTTCACTTTCTGTCTATAATTTTTCAATGTCCTCCTTAGTTAAAGGTATGACAATTTATGCTGTGTGTATTCCTGCTAATTGACGAAGTCTCAATTTTCCTTTCCAAATTGAGTCAGAGATTTTTTCCACATAAGTTTTTAATTTTTTATTTGGTTTATTTGGTAAAAATATCCATTCCAATATAATATCCTCCCTCTGCATTAACATTCCTGTAGGAGAATGCCTAGAAGGTAAAATAACCAAAATGCAATCCAGCTTTGGATCAATACAATCCACGTGCCCTTCATGTACTTTCTTTTCTACCAAGGCCAATTCTTTCTCAGGTTCAGGTGATAATTCTCTTGGACTATTTAAGTCCTTGTCACCTTCTAAGGTTTCGAACGAATTATTCAGTTCATCATTTTTTACTCCAACAATAGTCCGTAGATGAGAAATATCTCCAAATAATCTTTGAAAGTCATTAAGAGTCAGTACTATATCTCTCCTAATTTGCACCTTTTGGGGTCTAAATTTTTTGTAGCTCTATTTTATATCCTAAATAATTAATAGAATCTCCTCTTTGTATCTTTTCAGGAACAATTTATAATCCCCAGCAAGGTAAAATTTTCTTTATTTCTTCAAACATTCTTTCTAAAGTATCTGCATTTTAGTCAGTTATTAAAATATCATCCATATTGACACAGAGTTGGGCTATTCAACATTACCTGTGGGAGGATGCTCCATTGAAATCTTTAATCGGTTGAGAATTATTATCAGTAGGCAATGTAAAAGCAAATCTTTCTTTGTCTTTTGCTTGTAAGGGTTTTGAAAAGAAACAGTCTTTTAAATCAATAATTATTAGAGGCCATCCTTTAGGCAACAGAGTAGCAAAGGCATCCCAGATTGTAGAGAGCCCATTGGCTGAATTACTTTGTTAATTGCTCTATGGTCTGTTACCATTCTCCATTTGCCAGATTTCTTTTTAATAACAAATACAGGAGAATTCCAAGGGGCTGGTTGATTCTTCAATATGCTGAGCATTTAACTTTTCTTCTACCAGTTCTTCTAAAGCCTGGAGTTTCTCTGTTGTTAAAGGCCATTGCTGAACCCATACAGGCTTGTCTGTTAACCATTTTAAAGGTAGAGTTGTTGGTGTCTTTGGAAGACTATCAGTTGTGCCCTGTTCTTGTATAATATGGATGGCTGGTGACCACTCATTAGAATAATATCTTCTAATATTTCTCTCAGAAACATGTGCTAGTGTATGATTTGTTTCTGAGATTGGAGGGATGTGAATCTGAGTATTCCATTGTTGCAACAAGTCTCGACTCCACAGGTTCATAGCTATGTTAGCCACATATAGTTTTAATTTTCCTCTCTGTCTTTCTGGACCTATACATTCAAGCCATCTTGCACTCTGTTTCACCTGAGATAATGTCCCAATTCCTAACAGTTGAACGTTTACCTCCTGAAGAGCCCAGGTTGGATGCCAAAATTATGGTGCAATTATGGTAACACCCGCTCCTGTGTCTACCACACCAGACAACAAAACACCATTTATTTTTATCATTAATTTTGGTCTTTGTTCATTAATAGAAGTTTGCCAAAAAAAATTCTTTATGTTTTCTCCTGAATTTTCTTTTCTCTCTGTTTCATCATCCTGACCAGCATGATTTATTCCAATAGCCATTTGGTTATTTAATCGCTCTGAGCAGGGGTTTCTTCTATGGCTGCAGGAAAGGTTTGTACTGGATTTGCTACGGGAGCCTGCATGAGGCCCCTCTGCGAGTTTCCCAAAGACTGAGGCAAAGGATTTCCCTGTCTGTCCTTTGTTGATCTACATTCATTGGTCCAGTGTTTTCCCTTACCACACCTTCTGCATACTCCAGAAGAAAGGGGCATTCTGTTGTCATTGTTCCTTGAAGAAACATTGTTTCTAGGAATGACCTGTTTACATTCCCTTTTCAAATGTCCTTGCTTTTCACATCCAAAACATCTAACATTCCTCAAACCTTTTGAAATTGCTTTTCCTACTCACATATCATCATGGTCATGAGCCTCAACATTAATTGTGTCTCTAATCCAATCTACCAAAGGTGCAGATCTTGCCTTTAATGGCCTGGTTATTCTTTTGCATGCTACATTCACCTTCACGAAGACCAAAGATTCAATCATTACCTTACTAGCTTCTGAATCTGAGACCATTCTCTTTACTGCTGAAGCCAGTCTTTGTGAAAAATTTGGTAAAGTTTCTTTTGGGCCTTGCATAACTTTGTAAATCACTCAGTTTTTTTCCAGGTTCCTGAACTCTGTCCCATGCACTCAAGCCTGCCGTTTGACATAAAATTGGTGTTTGGACATCATATAAACATTGTGTTGGTACTGAGGCATATTGGCCTTCTCCAATAAGATGATCCTTGCAAACTTTTATTCCTCTATTCCTCCATTGTTTTTCTATAATTTTAGCTTCATCCTTGAACCAAGTTAGAAATGCCTCTGACTGGGTTCTAGAACAGCTTGTGCAAGGTCACACCAGTCCTGTGGTACAATCCTATTATATGTTGACCAAGAGTTTAACATTTGCTTTA
>NW_023504428.1:0-15000 GCF_004664715.2 Peromyscus leucopus | reverse complement strand
GGCAGGTTACAAATCAGATAATTTTAGTAAAATGGTTCAAAGTCCTTATAATTCAGATCAAAAATCAGAATTGTATGCTGTTCTGTTGGTATTAATGTCTTTTTCAGAAACTCTCAACATAGTAACTGACTCTCAGTATGCTGGAAGAGTGGTATTACATATTGAGACTATAGAATTTATCCCTGATGCTTCAGAATTAAATTCACTTCAGTTATAAGATACAATCATGAAAAGGAGTTACCCTTTATATATAACTCACATTCGATCACATATGAGTCTGCTAGGGACTTAGCACAATTCATGATGAGATTGAAAAATTATTGATAGGAAATGTGCTGGAGGCCTCAGAATTTCATAAAAAAATCATGTCAAGAATAAAGGTTTAAAAAAGGATTTTTCCATAACCTGGCAACCAGCCACGGCAATTGTAAGGAAATGTCCTACTTGTTCCTTTTAAAATGAGATGCCATTACCAGCAGGATGTAACCCAAAGGGTACTCATAGGAATGAAATCTGGCAGATGGATGTGTTTCACTTTGCAGAATTTGGAAAACTGATATATGTACACCATACTATTGATACTTATTCAGGATTTCAATGGGCAACTGCTTTGATTTCAGAAACAGCTGATTCTGTAATCACTCCTTTGCTAGAAGTTATGGCCATCATGGGTATACCTGAACAAATTAAAACTGACAATGCTCCACCATATGTCTCTGCTAAAATTAAAGATTTTTACTGATTACACTATAAAGCATATTACAGGTATTCCACATGATCCTACAGGCCAAGCAGTTATAGAAAGATCAAACGGACTTTAAAAGGATATGCTAAATAAATGAAATGGGCAACAAACCCCCCAGAAATAGACTGCATAATGCTCTATTAACTTTGAATTTTCTCATTGCTAATGAGAAAGGAACAACAGCTGCAGAGAGACATTGGATAATAGAAAAAAGCTACCCAATTAAATCAGACTATATACTTTAAGGATGTGCTGACCTCAGAATGGAAACCAGAATATGTGTTACATTGGAGATGAGGTTTTGCTTTTGTTTCTACAGGAGAAGATAAGCTGTGGATACCATCAAAATTGATAAAGGTTTGATTTCAACAAGAGAGAGCTCTCAATTAGAAGAAGTGTTAGTTCCTCAACGAGCATGACCATCCAATTTAATCTAACTTATACCATTAGCATGTCTCTTTTCATTTAATTAGATATAACTTGCCAAAAGGGAACTTCCACAAAATTAGTCTTGGAGAAAGGTCTTTTTTGTCTTTTAGGAGAATGAAGGCTAAGGAATTTTAGGACACTGGATGAATGAGACATCTGAAGAAAAAGGACAATCATCTAGAAAAAATGTCCCAGAAAAAGAGTAAAATGGCCTATTGGTATGTCATCTATAATATTTCATAAGTCTTCCTAAATGTTTGTTTCTGTTCTTCTGTAAAGAAATTTAATAATATTGGTCTTCTTGTTGTCCCAGTTCAATTAAAATTTAAAGCTGGCTTTGGAGTTGGAGAATGGCTCTCTCCTTCTTTAAACTCAAGCATGTTGTTAAAAGGAAAATGCAAACACCCTGTATCATGCCAGAAGAAAGATCCATCTTCTGATACAGGACAGGAGAAAAACCAAAAAACTCAAGGGACTGTTCTATTACTACTAATCTCAATTTTTTGATTCTATTTTGATTATTTAAATTTTCTTCAAGTATGAATTTTATATCAAAATTTACAAGATTTATATATATATATTTAAACTTTGTTAAGATATTAATCATCACATAGAGTACTAATTCTTAGAAAAAGGCTTCAATTAGCTGCCTACACATGTCTTTGAGTTCGAGTCCCATATCAATTTTCTGTAGGAAATCATGGCAAGACCTAATATCAACTGAAGTCTCCAGGAAGAAGATGGGGCCCCACAAAAACAATAATTGCACATAGACAATAATATCACTAAAGATGACAAATATCATCTACAGATCATCTTTGTTCTACAAACTGCTCAGAGCAATTTTGAGAGGGTTAGTTGAGATGATCCAGTTTCAAAGAATACTTGAATAAGGACTTGAGATAAGCCCTGAACTTTGGCATTATGCTCAAACTGGACAACAAAAGATATAGCTACCTATTCTAGAATTTGACAATTAAACCAAAATTTTTCTTTTTGAATAAAGATACTTCACTCATATCCAGCTGAAGCAATTTTAAGAATATGACACACACATTCCAAAAGAGGTGGTGTAAGGAAGGTAGCTTTTTGGCCTTTAAATGGGTTTGGGGTCTGGGATAATTTCATTGTTTAGGAAGGTTGGTTAGAAGTTGTTGTTAAAAGTTAGAAAAAGAGCTAAGCAAAGGAGATTTGATTTAAGGTTCTTGATTTAAATATATATTTATATATATACATATATATATAGAGATAGATAGATAGATAGATAGATAGATAGATAGATAGATGATAGAATAGAGGGTAGATTACTGAATCTAAAAAATAAAGAGAATATAGATTCAAAATAGATAAAAAGATAGATTATTGAATCTACTTTTAAATACAATTACTAGTTTTAAATACCTTACATTGGATTGATTTTTAAAATATTGTATACAAATTTCATATATTGAGATTGATATTGTTAAAAACAGCCATACATATATTTCTAATCTTGTTCAAGATATTGTAATTATACGGTTCAAAGTAAATGGAGAGAAACTGAAAGTGATTCCACTAAAATCAGGAACAAGACAAAGGTGTCTGCACTCCCAATACATATTCAATATAGTACTTGAAGGTCTAGCCAGTCTAATAAGACAACATACGGAGTTCAAGGGGATACAAATTGAAAAGGAAGAAGTCAAGCTCCTGCTATTTGCAGATGACATGATAGTATACATAAGTGTCCCCAAAAATTTGACGAAGGAACTCATACAGCTAATAAACTCCATCAGAAATGTGGCAGGATACAAGATTAACTCAAAAAATCAGTAGCCCTCCTATATACAATTGACAAACAGGCTGAGAAGGAAATCAGAGATACATCACCTTCTACAATAGCCACAAATGATATAAAATACCTTGGGGTAAACTCCAACTAAGCAAGCAAAGGACCTGTATGACAAGAACTTTAAGTCTCTGAAAAAAGAAATAGAAGATGTCAGAAAATGGAAAGATTTCCCATGCTCATGGATAGGCAGGATTAACATAATAAAAAATGGCAATCTTACAAAGAGCAATCTACAGATTCAATGCAATCCCCATCAAAATACCAACACAATTCTTCAGAGACCTGGAAAGAACAATATTCAACTACATATGGAAAATCAAAAAACTCAGGATACCCAAAAGAATCCTGGACAATAAAAACAAAATCTGGAGCATCACAATCCCTGACTTCAAGCTCTACTATAGAGCTACAGTACTAAAAACAGCTTGGTACTGTCATAAAAACTGACATGTGGAACAATGAAATAAAAACTGAAGACCCTGATATTAATTCACACACCTATGAAGATATAATTTTTGATAAAGAAGCCAAAACTGTACAATGGAAAAGAAAGCATCTTCAACAAATGGTGCTGGCATAACTGGATGTCAAAATGTAGAGGATTACAAATAGTTCCATATCTGTCACCATGCACAAAGCTTAATCCAAGTGGATCAAAGGCCTCAACATGAATCCAGTTAATCTGAACCTGATAGAAGAGCAGGTAGCAAGTAGTCTTGAACACATTGGCACTAGAGATCACTTCCTAAATATATCACTAGCAGCACAGACACTAAGAGAAACAATAAGTAGACCTTTTACCTGAGAAGATTTGTAGAGGAAAGGGCATGTTCAATAGGACAAAAAGGCAGCCTACAGAATGGGAAAAGATTTTCAACAACCCCACATCTGACAGAGGGCTGATATCCAGAATATATAAAGAAATCAAGAAATTAGACATCAAAATGCCCAACAGTCCAATTAAGAAATGGGCTATAGAGATAAACAGAGAATTCTCAACAGAGAAAGCTCAAATGGCTGAAAGGAATTTAAGGAATTGTTCAACATCCCTAATCATCAGGGAAATGCAAATCAAAATGACTCTGAGATACCACCTTACACCCGTCAGAATGGCTAAGATCAAACCAATGAAGACAGCTTATGCTGGAGAGGATGTGGAGCAAGGAGAACACTACTCACTGTTGGTGGGAATGTAAACTAGTAGAGCCACTATGGAAATCACTATGGCGCTTTCTTAGAAAACTGAAGACCAATCTCTGTCAAGACCCAGGTTTATCACTCTTGGCATATACCCAAGGAATGTTCAAGCATAACACAAGGACACATGCTTAGCTGTGTTCATAGCAGCATTATTTGTAATAGCCAGAACCTGGAAAAAAACTAGATGCTCTTCAACTGAAGAATGGATAAATAAAATGTGGTGCATATCACAATGGAGTACTACTCAGCAGAGAGAAACTATAACATCATGAGGTTTGCAGGCAAATGGATGGACATAGAAAAAAATCACCCTGAGTGAGGTAAACCCAGACTCAGAAAGACAAAAATGGTATGTACTCACTCATAAGTGGATACTAGATGTATGTACTTCTGCTTTGATGTCTGCCTTCTCCTCGTCTAATAGGTATAAGAGGTGCCTGTGTCTGAGCAAGTTGTTGGTCCCCTCTGTGCTTGTTGTGTCTATTTCTCAGGGGGTCCTTCTGAGTCTAATCTTAGCTCTTGGTCTAATTGGAACAGGCAGATTCTGTGTCTTAGGGAGCTGCTCTTGGGTGACCAAGATAGATGATTTTGTGACTCAAGAATCCATTCTTGGTCTTATCAGGGTTCTTGGTCCAGTCACGTTCTGTCTTTTGGGAAGCCTCTATTGGTCCAATGAGAGGTGGTAGATACTATGTCTCAGACAGCCACTCTTGGTCTAATGACAGCTGGCAGATTCCCTGTGTCCTGAGGTTACTCTTGGTCAAATGACAGCTCTTTGACTAATGAGAGCTGCTTCACAAAGCCCGATGAGACCTGGAGGTTGGTTTCTAAGGCCTCAGGAAAGTGGCTGGGGTCTTGGGCAGATGGGTATGAGGGCAGAGTGTTAGAATGCAGGGTCTGCTGATGGTCTTGGTGAATTGGGAGCTTTCCCACAGGAGCCCTGCCTGCTGGCTGTTAAACGCCCTTCACTAATCCTATTTAACACAAAATTGAGAGAGGGGCACTAGCACATTTGAAGTTTGTTGTCTTTATTTTTCTTATGCCAGTCAGGTAGGTTTGGAGACTCTGTTGCTCAGTTGGATGAATTAAATGTAATTTTTTTTTGGGGAACCAGAGTAGATGGGACCAGGAGGCAGTACTGAATTACCAAGGCAAAGTGATAGAACATTGGGCAGTATAGCCAAAGTTCATAACTGCCTGAACCATAATTGTCAGCAAAGGAAAGGTGAATTTTAAGGTGGCATGATTGGTCTGGACCTTTGGTGCTGTCTAATCCATCATGTATTTCCAGACATGATATAGATAAGAAGTTACTAAATGGCTGTTTTAATCTGTAGAAGCAAAAAGAAATGTATCAAATAAATGAAAGAAAGCTGTGCCCATGGAGCCTAAATTATAATAACTTCCTGAAACTGAGAAGGGAAAGGAAGGCTGTTACAAGTGTCTTGTGGGCCATCCACCTCAAGGATCACTGTGAATTAACCACAATATGCCAATTACATGTTGATGTCCTAGATTTTGTCTGTGAGATGAGACTTTCTTGTGAAAAGGCTGAGCATCTTTCCCTATGACACCCCTGATTTCCTCTTCTCATTACTTGCCCAGAATGCCAAGCACACATTGATTTAAGAACTTGAATGGATAAGATTTTGACCTATTGAGGTAAAAATGTTCCATTCCTTGAAGCATTGTAGACAGGAAGGAAAAGTTGTCTACCTCTTGTCTGCCTCCGTTACCAATGCCTGGTCATACAGATAATCCTGTATAATAATTCTAGGCAGGAAGTCATAAGGAAGAGACGCACTTTGAGTTTAGCCAGTTGTCACCATAATCAACAGCCAGTTCCCTGTTTCTAATACATTTTGGAGTTCTGATTTATAGAGAAGCAACTGCCTTTGGACATGGGAAATGTTAGTGAATTGTCTGACGCTAATTAATCTCAGAGAGAAGATGCTCTGGAAATGGGAGTTGACATTCCCACTTCAGGTCCAAGCATGTCTGTCTCAAAATGTCCTGCAAAGTTCCTGCCATGACACTCTGACAAGGAAAGAGGAGAACTACAAACAGTGTAAGAGCCTAGACACCACTACCCCTAAAGACAGCTAAGGGATAACTTATTGCAAATAAAAACTACTCTTGTTTATCTTCTGACATAAAATCATTCATCATTAATAAAAGGTACTGGGATGATTATCTGTGGAGAAGGCATAGAGGCCTTCAAACTAGAAGTTTCTTAGTCAGTAAATACAGAAGATTAATTTTTTTTTTTGTTTTTTCAGACAGGTTTCTCTGTGTAGCTTTGCGCCTTTCCTGGAGCTCACTTGGTAGCCAAGGCTGGCCTAGAACTCACAGAGATCCGCCTGCCTCTGCCTCCCAGTGCTGGGATTAAAGGCGTGGGACACCACGCCCGGCCAGAAGATTAATTTTAGTTATAATTTTTTGTTGTTACTTTCTCCAGGAGGTTATAAGCATAGATTAAAGGAGGTTTTGCTATGTATCTGCCACATCTCTATTTTTGCTACTACATCTCATTCAAAACCAAGAACAAGGCAAATGTGCATCCTCAACTGTACAAACTGTAGAACAAAGGGAAAAGATACCAGAAATGAGCCCTGAGGAATCTAATTGTGAAGAGTGATGGGGGTAAAAATATGACAAGTCTAACTGTCCATTCAGCTCCTTTATGGGTCTCAGAGAGGAAAAGTGTAATGTAAAAGCAGAATACAGATTGATAATCTCAAGAGTGGATAAAGGCCTCTTGGAGAAAGGCCCACCTGCGTTAGTCTTGAGTTACTTACTAGGGAAGGGTAGAGAAGAAAATATACACGAGTTCTAAATAAATTCAGCCTGCACTACCACCCACTCTCCTAGACTGTTAAGCAACTGAGGTCTTTCCTTATGGTGATGGTTTCTTCAGAATCTGGAGTCCTAGATTTTCAGAACTGGTAGTCCCTCTACTGACATCTTTTAAATAACCATAAATGTTCTCCCAGTCACTCTGGAATGGGAGCAGAGCCTTAAATCTCTTCATATTGACACACAAAAGTACTCATTCAGGCACCTTCCCTGCTTTGGGGCTGCCAATTCAACCTCAATTTTTGTTCATGGAATTCAAAGTATAGTGCTTGATCTTGGTTGTCCTAACACAAACAATAGGGTCAACACCACAGTTGATGAGACATTTTGGCAGAGAGCAATATTTAACATCTTAGTGTAGACAAAATACCGGAATGGAATTGCAGCAGCAGGAAAGAAATCTGATCCTTGAAGCATACACATTGATTCTAGGAAAGCATTTGAATGTTTAACTTCTCCATGACATTAATCGTGGTGTAGGCATGTGTCAGACAACAGGATGGCTAAAATTTCAACTTGACTTGGGAGATGAGTAGGTGTTTCCCTCTTGAATCAAACCTGTGCTCTCTTCCTCATGCACATCTTGCAACAGATGAAATCCACAAGGAAATCTTCAAAGTCATCATTGATTTCTGTGAAACCTTTGGAGCAGTGGCTCTAAACCTCTACTTTCTAAACCTACTTTCACCTTCCTAACACTGTGGCCCTTTAATAAACTTCTTCATATTCTGGTGACCACCATCCATAAAAATTATGCAATTGCTACTTCGTAACTGTAATTGTTCTACTTTTATGAATCATAAAATAAATATCTGATAATGCATCCCCTAAGGGGGTCACAACACCCAGGTTGAGAACCACTGCTGTAGAGGTTTTGGATGATTTTCTGGCCTGTATTCTTCCTCTAAGGAAGATAATTTTTTTTGTAATCACAGGGCTTATCGTTATTCCAATGCTTGTACTATTTCTAGGTGAGAACTGTTACCTATATCAAATAATGCACTGTCATCAAATGACTGTCTGGTGCCATGGATCTATGCAAACCAGAGAATTTTACTGTATCCTCTGGATTGTAACTAAGAACTATCCTTGGAAGGCCTTCCATTCTCTGGTCTATGCTTAAAACTTCATCTCCTATCAGGAGGAAATACCTATAAAAGCATCACCCACATAATGACACTCATTCTTCATCTCTAGCAGGGATGTTATGAGAGGATTCAGGGAACTTGTGATGGTTAGAAAAGGAGAAAGATCCCATTAATAAGGGCTGTTGCTTGCCCTTGATATTGTTCCCCTTCCACAGGAGGTTGTCACACTCAGAAAGTGCTAGTGGATAACAAAGGGGGAAACAGCCCTTTGTACTTCCTGGAGAAGACCAATCATGGAGGAGGTAACTTCCTGAGGGGAAGAGCCTGGAGAGCCTATAAAAAGTCTTATCCAGAGCCCTAGGCAGACTTGAACCTCTGGGGTGTCTTCCCATCCCCTTGATGGCAACAGTTTGTCTGTTCTTATAAAAGTTCGTGCTTTTGTTATTTATCTCCGTGATTACTGCTTCTTTGCTCCTATATCAATCTGTCATTTACTTTCATGCTCAGCTGCCCTTAGGATCTTCCACTGTCATGTTCTGTCAGAGAGCCTTAGGATGTCCTTATTCTCCCTCCTGTGGCTGTTGTATTCCAGTTCTCAATATCATATATTCAACTCTACCTGTCAATGGCATGTCAGCCAATACTTGTCTGAGTGTGTCTTCCTCCAATATGTACAGCTTTTTGTCTGTCTCATGAAACATCTTTGGTGGTAGCTCCTGACTACTGCTCCTCCACACAAAAAAAAAAAAATTCATAACAATAGTCTGTGCCCCATTTGAGGAAGAGGCCATTAGAGGGTTCACATATGCTTTCTGTGTTCTTCGATACCTTAACCTGTGGTTGTATGGCTGCTCCCTGGAACGAGTGACTAACAAATGAGAAAATGGCTCCATAAGACTGAACTATAAGGAAGACTGTGGGGCATTATCTTAAGTAAGGATGGATATAGAAGTGTTCAAATCATTGTGCATAATATTACCCCTTGGTAGGTGGTCCTGGTGTGTATAATGCAGCAGGATAAGCAAGCCATGAGGCACAATCCAGTAGCTGCTTTAGTCCAAGGCTTCTGTTTCTACTGCTGCATCTAGGTTTCTGCCCTTCTTGGGTTCCTGCTCAGATTTCCAACAGTGATAGACTGTTAGCCAGACTTTAATATCAAACAAATCCTGTAATCTCAAGGTTTCTTTTGCTTATGTTTTATATTATTACAGCAAATGACATCCAAACAGAGACAGAAAATGGTACCAGAACTACTGTATTGCTGAGGTAGACCACACTGTTTCTATTTGGAAGACTATGGCGACATTTGAATTTGATGCTGAAAAGGTGTTCTGTGCTAAGTTCAGTGGGCTGTTTTAGGGATCTTGAATGATTATCATGGTAAGAACAGCACAGATAATGGAAGCCTGGCCTTTGAAGTTTAGCCAGGAAGGAAAGATTCTAAGAGGACAATTTGAAGAAGTTTTTGAGTTAGCATTCTGTTTCTACTTGGTTAGGGCTGAGTAATCATCTGTAATTGAAAGAGATCAGCATCTCTGAAGGAAAATCTCCTGGGAAGTGTTTTTCTGAGGATAATCACACATGTGCTCTGTTCAAGAGGGGGCAACGCTATACCTTGTGCTGGCAAATTAACCTAAAATTATATATTATCCTCCTAGAATATACTGGTTTTGAAAGCATGAAGCCGACATGTATAGCGTCAGAGGCTTAGGACTGTGAGGAGCATAAGAATCCTTTGTTGAATGTGTAGCCTTAATGGAGGAACAACCTCCAGGATTAAGTGGGTATCAAGAAGATTGCAATCTAGGCACAATCTGCCAGCGTGAAAGTCTCTGAAAAGGACACAAGAGATTCTATTGGTAAAAGTGCAGCCCACTTACATTGGAGTCCTCAAATTAGTGGACATGCCACTACCATGGTATGAACACCAAATACAAAAACAGGTGTGCAGTAGAGCCAAGCTTGAGCCTACAAGATATAAGGTGCATGCTATGGATTGCAAATCTGGAGACCAGGAACTTAATAGGTCCTTTGGAGCCCAGGAGTTCCTGTATGAATACCAGATGCAGTGCATTCAGCTATTTGTTTTGCTTTGACTTTTATTGTAACTGTATCCTAATTCCCTCCATTTGGGAAAAGAAAGTATTCAACTTGCTTTTAACTTTTTTTTCAATTTTACAGAAACCCATAGTTATGAGACATTGAATATTTTATATAAAGATTTTGAACAAAGATTTTGGAGCCTTTTGGTACTTAGAGAGAATCTAGTCTTTCCATATCAATTGTTAACCCCTCATGAATTTCTAGTCTATCAGTTGTCCATTGTAGGATCTTTATTACAGTCCTGGCTTGCTTCCTGGGAACTTCACTTCCAATTCTTCCACATGGTCAGCTTCTGTGTGTATTATTTCACATGGATATTTTTCTCTCAGTGTATCTTGCTCTCCCACCCTGATAACCAAGATTCACCATGTTAGATACTTGACTCATCTCTGGGACAAAAGTCCTGACATAAGGAACTCAGGAAGGACAGGTTTATTTTGGCTGTCAGTGTGAGAGAACATGCCATCATGCCCAAGAAGTGTGAGGATAAGAGCACAAAGTTGCTTGTAGTAAGTAGTTATATCAGCAGTTAGGAAGCAGCGAGCAATGACTGCTGGTGCTCAGCTTTATTCTTTATATGCAGTCTGGTTCATAGTCCATAGAATGATGCCATCTTACATTTAGGGCTGACCTTCTCACACTGAATCTAGAAAATCTTTGACATTAACCAGAAGCTTCTTATCCTCTTCTTGACTCTAGCTCTTGTTCTTTTCATCATTCAGTATTAACCGTCTTAAGCCCACTTCTTGCCAATTTCACTTCATAATATTACATTATTACATTCATTTACATACATACATTTGTGTTGCAAGTGTTTGGAGTATTTATGTGTTATTTTCTAACATGAGACCATGTGCAACTGCAGACATATGGAGGTCAAGAGTCAACTTTTAGGTGTGTTATATGGTCTTGAGTGAGGGGTCAAAGCTTGAAGATATCATCTAGATTCAGTGGGGTTAAGAATTTAGGTCCTGGAAAGAAAACTCAGAAAGACAAGAAAGGGAAATAAACAATTTAGTAGAGAAGGGTACTAGCAGAGCAGGACGATTCCAGACCTCAGGTAGGAAAAGCATGCAGTAGCTGCCTGCCAAAAGTGACATTGACAGAGATGTGAAGGCTTCTGATAGAAAGTAAAAGGTATGGATCTGAGAAAGACACAAAAACAACTCCCCGCAGGAGGTGAACAATTGTGAGAGTCCCTAACAGTTGCAAATTGACAGAGAAGCAGATAGTCTCTGGGCATAGGGAAATAAAAAAGAAGCAGAACCCCACAAAACTTGATTAAAACATCCAACAGTATCCTCTAGACTAGTGGTTCTCAATATTTCTAATGCTGCAACACTCTAATAGATTTCCTCATGTTGTAGTGACCCTAATCCATAAAATGTTTTCATGGCTAATTCATGAGTGTAATATTGTTAATTTTAATGAATGATATTTTAAATATTTTTTGGAGATACAGGGTTGTCAAAGGGGTCTCAAACCAGAGGCTTGTGAACTAGTGCACAAGGGGATGGGATGTCACTCTAGCTGGGAATCTGCTCTGAAGATGAGGTCAGATCATATTGATAGGCAACTGCTCCTCCAAAGTCCCACTCCTTCTTGATTGGTCCTAGGCAAGTGTTCCTTGAACAGTTTCTGTTGCCTCTGCTTCCTGCCTGTTAGCAGATGTTAACAGTTTCCAATCTCCTGGTTGGTGTGAGAAATGAGCATCCTTTCTTAAAGGAGACAGGTGTAATTTTTAGAATAAACAATTTCCCTCAACTTCCTCCTTGCCCTTTCTCAGAGATTAACATTGGATGACAGCAGACTTTGTGCAAATGGAGTTCTATCTAATTCTTGCTGAAAAGACATAATGTTTCCAGGTATTGACCAGAAAGAAGGGAGCCCTTGGTTGGAGAGCAGACTCTTCATGCCAGTCAAGAAGGCTGCATTAGGACACACTTGTCTGTGTAAATATAGGATCTGGAACAGCCAGTTGATAACGGTGTTGTGCTGGTGAGGTACCATCTATCATTAGAGTGTGAATCTATTAAAACAATTACAATCCCAAGGATCATGTGATTTAAGAAAAATCATAAAAAGCCACGTTGTGATAGTTTTGAGCTTTGTATTTATGAGAGGAGGAATACAGTCAAGATACACACCAAAACACTCTGCAGGCCGTATAGTAACCATAAGTGAGGGTAATGAGTTCCTTTGCAGCTTTTTCTTAAGGCAGCCTCTGTAGTGCTGACCACAGGGAGGTTACATCCCAGCTGCCAAGGACTTTCCAAACAGGGTTTCAATTAGGGCTCTCTCTTTTCAAATGTCTGTGGTTTTAGTCCCAAATTCTGATTTGTTTTGTATTATAAACCTGTGTTAAGTGTCCTGATCATTTCCTGTGCCACAACCTGAAAGCGATCCTGCTTTGTAATGTCCTCCACAAGACAAATTATTCTACAAATTTAAGTTCAGCTATATTCAGGTTTTCAGGACACAGGTACAATGCAGCCATCTCTGTGCCAGCATAGAACATGAATGACCACTGGGCCCCTTTCACCTTACAGTCCTTGATTCTCTTTGAATACCCATGAATTGCAAACTCCCCATGGAATGGCCAATTAAACTTTTTTTTTAGAACATTTGAGTGCATTTCTAACATAGGTCCAAATATTTCCACATTACCCAAGTACTGATTCCAAAAGTTTAATAAGTTCATGGTTAGGTTAATAACATTAACTTGAACAATTCTATTCCAAGGACCACTTTTCTACTTTACTTTCCTGTCTCATTGTTGTGACAAATATCTGACATGATGAAAGAAAGGAAAGAGTGGATATTTGAACATTATTTTCTCACAGTTTGAGGGTACTGTAACAGCAGAGAGTGTATGGTGTAAAAGTATGAGGCTTGCGGTCACTCTGTGCCTGTCACCAGGGAGCAGAGAGCTATGAATGTTTCTGAGCTTCTAGATGTGTTCTTTTTTATGCAGTCTGAGTCCACTGCTCATGTTATGATGCACCCATATTATCATAAATCATCCACCTCAATTATCCTAGCCTAAATATTCCACATGTGTTTAGAAGTCTTTTTGTTCTATGATTCTATATCCTGTCACAGCCACACATTGCTCATAATTAAAACAGTTCCTACATCTGATCTTGCTCTGTGCTCAGTTGAGTCTGGGTATATTGAGTTTATAATAGTTACTTTCTGTCAGGAACACTCATATCTCTGTTACTTTCAATCCCAGTGGCTTCCAGTTTAAAATTTTGTCACATATCTGTAGATGTAACTTACATCTTCACCGTCACTCTACTCTCTGTCCTGTGTGGGTTTAATTTCCAGCACATACATAATTTGTCACTCAATTAATGAAATTCATATACTCCTAGAAGGCTACTGCTTACCAAGTCCCCTATAACATCACCACAAGCCATGGCACAAATGTTCTTGTACAACCACACACCACAAAAAATTAATGTAATAAAAATGATATATTTGGCCATAAATTGTCAAGAAGAGGATTAGGAATGGTTAATATTGAATGTTGAGTGAACAGGATCTAAAATCAAGAAATACAGAAGCCTATGGTATCTCTCAAGAGGTTAAGATGAGGTTAATTGGGCTAGGAAGAACCATCTGAAACAGAGTAGCATCATTCCTTGGACTGAGGTTCCTGGTTGTATAACCAGGAGAGAGCTAGGTGAGCATCTGCAGTGCTCTAACTACTCTCCCTGCTCTCTAACTACTAATGCAATGTAGCAAGCAACTAGGGACTCTTGGCCCATGATCTCTCAGTCATGATGTGTATTTCCTCAAAATAAGAGCCAGTATAAACTTTCCTTCCTTTACTTGCTCATGTTATGTATTTTGTCAGAGAAATGAATCAGGTATGTGATATGGTGGGTGGTGGTGATGGAGATGGAAGATCTTGGTCTGTTGTTCTCAAACTTCCTAATGCTGTGACACTCTAATACACTTCCCATGTTGCAGGGCCACCCCAACCATAAAATTCTTTTCATTACTACATAACTGCAATTTTCTATTGTTATTATCATAATGTAAATATCTGTGTTGTCCAATGGTCTTAGGCAATCCCTGTGAAAGGGTCATTCAACCCAGAAAAGGGGCCGCAAACCACAGGTTGAGAACCACTGACTAGATCCACTGAGAGAAGTATTCACACAGTGTAACACACACTCAGAAAGCTGACCTGATAAAGAATAGGGAATAATATTCCCAGGAAGAAAACCAGGATTTTTTTAAGGTCCTAAAGGATGGCTGATAGATTAGAATGGCCCTATGCTACCCACCACATGGACCATCAGAGCACACTGGAAATGCCTGGGCATTTGGGCATTTATTCACGACTGGGGAAATAGGAGATGGCTACTGCCTTCTAATAGAGACAACGACAGATGGCACTAGCATACTCAGTGAACAGCATTGCCTTCTTTCTCCAGAGAGCAGCATCCCACACTCCCAGCAGTCCAAGGCTAAAACATCCTGCTCTACCTTTCAGAGATATGAATACTTAAGTGTCTCCACACAAGAATGTGGTTTCTTTTTTTGTGTTGAGGTGTCTGTTTACTTGCAAACCGTTTCTCATGGGATTCACTAGGTTTACTTAGGAAACATGCCTTTATACTGTATTCTTTCTTACTATTGCTTGTTGGCAGTATTGAATGGGATCACGACCTGCATGTTAGTATGTGAAAACATTTAAAGAATGGAATGCATTTGACAGCAAGGAAGGAATAAAA
>NW_023504427.1:0-6417 GCF_004664715.2 Peromyscus leucopus | reverse complement strand
TCAGGTTTGGTTCCCAGCAGCAGCTAATTCCAGTTCCAGGGAATCTGACCTCCACGGGCACCAGGCCCACACATGGTACACAGACATACATGTAGTCAAAACATTCATACACCTAAAGTAAAATAAGCAAATTAAGTTGTTTTATGAATTAAAGCTGGCTAGATGTAGTGGCTTGTACCTATAATCCTAGTACTTGGGAGTCAGATGCAGGTAGATTTCTGTAAATTAGAAGCCAGCCTGGGCAACAGCATGTGATTTTACCTCAACCAAACAAGGCAAAACAAAAAATTCCATGTTAGGAGTTAAAGGCTGGGTGTGGGAGTACACACCTTTAACATCAGCACTCAGGAGGCAAAGGCAGTCCAATCTCTGTAAGTTCAAGGCCAACTTAGTCTACAAAATGAATTTCAGGGCAATGACTACACCATGAAACTCTGTCTCAAAACAAAACAGACAGGTTAAAAAAACAAAAAACAGCTGAGTGGTGGTGGCGCACACCTTTAATCCCAGCACTCGAGAGGCAGAGGCAGGCGAATCTCTGTGAGTTCAAGGCCAGGCTGGGCTGCAGAGTGAGTTCCAGGAAAGGCGCAAAGCTACACAGAGAAACCCTGTCTCGAAAAACCAAAAAAAAAAAAAAAAAAGTACAAGTTCAGATCCTCCTATACCTTCTCTTTCATTGTTTTTAATATTTGTACATATATACACATTCATATGTATTTTTAGATTTTTATTTAATTTTAAATTGTGTATGTGCACATGAATACAGCACTTGCAGAGGCCAGAAGAGGGCATTGTGAGCTACTGAATGTGGGTGCTGGGACCCAAACTCAGGTCCTCCACAAGAGCACTAAGTGTTCTCCACTCCTGAGTCCCGAAATTGTTTACAACACCCTTAGCATTTCAGCTGACTAAAATTTTCATTTCCATCTTTGACTACAGAAAAGAAACTTTTAACTCAATTTATTATATATTTTCCAAAAATGTCTTTTAATATCGCCTGACTTATTTTACCAGTGTTTTGAGCAAAGCCAGAGTTTCCTGTTTTCCTTTGCTCTGTTTGCAGCCATGCTGGCTGTGTCGTGGAATTTGAAGCTTACTCCTTCCAGTCTGTTGAACCAGACCCTCATCTCCACTTGGACCTATGACCATAGAATTCCCCTTTGTTATTATTTTGCTTAATTTCTTTTTTAGATTTTATTTTATTTTTTATTTTATGTGTATGGGTGTTGTACCTTCATATATAACTGTGTACTTCACGCATGCAGCGCCCTCGGAGGCCAGAAGAGGGCGTAAATCCCCCCCACCTGGAATTACAGAGGGTTGTGAGCTGCCATGTGGGTGCTGGGAATTGAACTTAGGACCTCTGGAAGAGCAACCAGTGCTCTTAAACTCTGAGCCATCTCTCCAGCCCAAGAATTCTCTTGTTTAAAAATGGAAAATTTGGGGTAGTGATGCAGCTCAGTGTTTGCCTCGTGTGCCTGAAGTCCTGCGTTCCATCCCCAGCTCCTCCTAAACCAGGCAGGGTGGTGCAGGCCTGCCATCCCAGCACTTAGACGGAGGCAGGAGGATCAGGAGTTCAAGGTCATCCTCAGCTACCTAGTGAGTGGGAGGCCAACCTGAGCTACAGGAAACCCCTTATCAAAATAGAGAAAGATGATGTTATACAGTTGTGGCTGTGTTTGATAGACTTTACGTGCTGGTGTTGAATCCTTTTATGGCCTTGCTGCTTTCTGACCACTTGAAATTCCCAACCAGAATATTGAATTTTTTTTTTCTGTTTCTCCTTAAGTTCTGTCCACTTGGGCTTCATGGATTTGAGGTTCTGCTTTTAGTTATATTCATATTTAAAACTGTGCTGTAGGGTCAGCGAGATGACTCGGGGTAACGGCAATTGTTGTACAAGGCAGGTGGCCTGAGTTCAATCCCTAGACTCTATGTAAAGGTAAAAGGAGAGAATCAACTCCACAAAGTTGTCTTCTGATCTCCATGTGTGTGCCATGACATATGTGTACCCTTCCCACATGCCATGCCCACCCACACACTAATAGTAAATAAACTAAAAGTGCTATGTTGATGTTTTTTAATTTTATATTGTATTTTAGTTGTTTCATTTTTTAAAAACTTATTTTTATTTTCATGTGCATGAGTGTTTGTGTGCATGTGTGTATGTGTACCACTTGAATGCCTGGTGCCTGTGGAAGCCAGAAAAGGCAGTGGATCCCCTAGAACTGGAGTAACAGATGGTTGTAAGCCAACATGTGGTGTTAGGAGTCAAACCCATGTCCTCTGCAAGAGCAGCCAGTGCTCTTAACCACAGAACCATCTCTCTATCCTTAATACATATGCACAGGTACACACGCAATGCATGTACTCTCTCTCTCTCTCTCTCTCTCTCTTCTCTCTCTCTCTCTCTCTGTGTGTGTGTGTGTGTGTGTGTGTGTGGTGTGTGTGTGTGTGTGTGACTTGATACAGTGTGAAAGTGGAGGTCAGAGAACAACTTGCAGGAATCATTTCTCCTTTTCCACCATTGTGGGTTCAGGGATTGAACTCAAGCAATCAAGCTTGGTGGCAAGCACCTTTTCCATTGAACCGCTTTGCTGGCCCTCTGTGTTGGGTTTTTATCATCACATAAACATCCCTCTTTATCCAAATTACAATTTCTTTCTCGTATACATGATTTTTTTTCTGACATTAACACAACTATATCACTCTTAATTAATGTTCACACGGCATATCTTTTTTGATTCTTGAATTTTTTTTAATTACTTAAACTGTATAGTCATGCCCTTAAAAGAAAAACTTGCCTGGTCCTCTTTGCCTTTTAAGTTGGTGTGATTAGACCGTTTATATTTGTTGTGATGATTGATGGCTTGGCTTGAGTTTATTATTCTGTCTATTGATTTCTGTTTGCTTCATTTTTTTCTTTTCATTCTTTAAGAATTTTTAATCATATTTTGTTTATTTATTTGTGTGTGTGTGTGTGTGTCTGTGTGCGCGTGCGCATGCATGTGTGTAGGTCAGAGGACAACTTGCAGGAGCTAATTCTTTCCATGAATCTTGTGGCCCTAGGGTTTAGCTTGGACAATCAGGTTTGCAGCAAGAACCTTTGCATGTTGTGCGATCTCATTGGGCCCCTCTTTCTTTCGAGTTGATTGGACATGCTTAGTGTTTTTATCTTTGTATAGTAGGATTTTTAATGGTTTCTCTAAGAATCTCTCTCTCTTTAACTGTGTATGAACATACACACATATGTGTCAAAACATGTACATGCTTTCTGAAAACCAAACAATAAAGCAATTATGTTCACTACAGTCATACGGATACATGATACATGTGTGTATACATGTATAAAAAGTACACACAAACACACACACTATGCCACTAATATGTATACACACATTACCACACACTATACACTGAACTTTTCACATTCAGCTTAGAATTACTATTTCATCAGTTCTATTCACAGGTAGGAAACTCATTGCCATACAAGCCTCCCCCCACCAAATTTTTCCATGTCATACTTTTAATGTGTTTTATCTGACACACTAAAAATTCCTTAGACCCTAAAGCAGTCGTAAAATAGTTTTTTTAAAAACTATTAGATGGTTTTTTATAATTTTTGCCTTCAATATTCATACTTATTTTAAGATTAATTAGCATGTGTGCATATATGTGTTTAGAGAGTGCATGTGTGCTACACACCTGTGCAGAGAGGTCAGAGGGCAACTTTTTGCAAGTAGTTCTCTCCTTCCACCTTGGTTTTTTTTTAGATTTTTTATCATATATCCAGTATTCTACATGCAGGAATGCCTGCATGCCAGAAGAAGGGCACCAAATCACATTATAGACGGTTGTGAGCCACCATGTAGATGCTGGGAATTGAACTCAGGACCTCTGGAAGAGCAGGCAGCTCTCTTAACCCTGAGCCATCTCTCCAGCTTCCCCACCTTTTTGAGGCATAATCTCTCCTGTTATTTCGTAAGCAAGCTCCCAAATGATTCTTCTGTCTTTGACCCCCTTCCCCATCCCCCCACCCCCGCTGTAGGAATGCTGGGGCTGGGGTTACAGATGCACCCACTGCCTCTGACTTTTCTATGTGGTTTCTAGAAGTGGAACAAGGGTCAGAATTTCCCAGAAAATGCTTTTACCTCCAACCCATCTCTCCATCCTGTAGTTTAAAAAAAAAAAAAAAAAAACCTAAGAGGAAAAAATAAAAGTAAGTAGGATCTCCTATTTACCCAGTTATTTATTATGTCTGTTTCTTTGGCTGGCTTATTCCTGAGGCTCTTAAATCCCCTCTGGTATTAGTTTTGTCATGTCCGAAAAAAATAAACTTCTCTTTTCATTTCTTTTAGTGCAATTCTGTTGCTGATGATGCTCTTGATTTTATCCTCAAAATATTTTTTATTTCACATTCATTACTGAAAGATATTCCATTATATGTAGAAATGTGGATAACAATTTATTCTTCCTATTTTTAACGCTGGAAATTGAACTTAGAGCTTCATTCATGCTGGGCAATTGCCCTACCACTGAGCTACATTCTCAGCTCCTAGACCGACAATTCTTTCAGTGATAAAATATATTATGTTACTTGTGGCCTTCATGGCTCCAGATGATAAATCCCTAGTCATTTAAATAACTACTGCCTTGTACATGACTTACAATTTTTCTCTCTGGTTGCTTCACAATGTTTTCTTTGACTTTGGCCTGATTATGACCTGTCAGAACCAACTCCCATGTACTGACCTCCACCTACACATTCGTGACATGTTCACAAGCACTGAACACACAATGAATAAACGTAATAAATGTATTTACTTATTTATTGACAGTGTAGCTTCTACCTAGCCTGAAAGTCACTATGAAACCAAGCTGACCTCTGCCTCCAAGTGTTCATATGACATTATTTGTAGGGAGATGTAAATGAATGTTATTCACCCAGATGGGAACTAACAATGAACCAAATAAGGATATCACCAAAGTTCAACTTGGTAAGCCAATGATTTTTAGGGGGTTACTCACAAGAATATGGGTAGGGTACTTAAAGAAATAGATGGTGTCTAGAGAGCTAACCCAGCCATTAAAGGCTAGGCTCACAACAACAAAAGTATAAGAAACAGAGACTCAAAGACAAGTGCCTTACCAAAGTTCACCCAGCATGCATGACAGCTCACAAAAGCTAGAAACTCAGAGCATATAGTACAACAGCCTCAACATGTTGATGAATGTCTTTCCAGGCAACTCTGCCTGCCTGATCCTCTTTGAGGCATTTCAACTTGTTTGAGAATGTCTCTCAGCAGTTCTTATAGCGTCTATACACGAATGTGGAAGAAGGAACTAGAGTCTGATCGTTTTCAGGGACTTCCTGAAGTTCTTTGAGTTGTCTTAAGGAGCTTTCCTATATCCTGGAAGGTTTCACTTCCCCTTAGAACATCCTGTTGTTTCACATTCTTTTAAACATTCTGTGTCTTAATGAACTTCCCTCCAAAATGGAAGCTTTTAACCTTGAAAGTATTCCATCACACCCAGTGCTGAGATGAAAAGGCAATGTCCACCACTCCCCAAATAGCAATTTTTTCCTTTAAAGATTTAGATCTTTAAACTCACTGAGAATGATTTGTGGCCCAAAATATAGTTTTGTTTCCTTGGTGAATTTTTCACTCACACATGAACTCTTCTACTGTTATGAGATGTATGACTCCATAAATGTCCTCCAGGCCAGTTGACAGTATTGTTCAAGTGTTCTGTTCGTTACCGATGGCCTGTCTCCATCCTACCAATTGCTGAGATTTCCAATGGCAGTTGTTGACACAGCTGTTTCTGTTCAGAATTTTCACTTCATCTGTTTTCAACCTCTCTCCTTAGGAACATAAACATTTAGGACTGTTTTGAGCCATTGATGAACTGACCCTTGTTATCATGACCTGAACTTTCTCATCTCTGGTACCGTA
The DNA here is from genome assembly GCF_004664715.2 of Peromyscus leucopus. NCBI lineage: Eukaryota > Metazoa > Chordata > Mammalia > Rodentia > Cricetidae > Peromyscus > Peromyscus leucopus. The sequence goes on along the minus strand of NW_023504427.1, from coordinate 460 downwards.
CTTTATCCTGAAATATAGTTTGATTATTATTAATCTAGCCATTCTAGCTTAGCTTTGACTAGTAGTAATGTGATGTGCACTATTCTTTTACTTTTAAAAATATTAAATTACATTTTTATATTGAATGTGTGTGCATGTGTATGTGTATGCGCGCACACACACATATACTTGACAGATGTGTTGAGGTCAGAGGTCAAATTGCAGGATTTTGTTTCCCGTCTACCATGTGAGTCTTGGAGATCAAACTGGATCATCAGTCTTGGGAGTAAGTGCTTTTACCTGCAGAGCTGTCTCATCAGCCTTTATCCCTTACCTGTAACTCATTTGCATCACCACATAGGTCACTGGTTTCTTGTAGGCAGCGTATCTAGGGCTCATTCTTTTATCCACCTGATAGCCTCTGCCTTTATGGGGACATTTTGGATCACTTTAGAAATTTTTCTAAAAGGGTAAAAGGAAA